>NW_017537534.1:1137450-1165974 GCF_001853355.1 Bactrocera latifrons | reverse complement strand
ACGTGCTTTTCTTTCGGAAACACAAACTAGAAATGATKGATATCCACTCTATCGGCGTAGCTCACCAGACGACAATGGCAGAACATTCAGCACTTAATTAAGAAGAATGAATATCGAAGTTGACAACTAATGGAKCATACTATATTCACCACTAATTCACATTCAAAACTGATATTAATGTTGAGTATTGCAGTTTGGTGTAATCGATAAAATACGTTTGTAAGTTCGTCACCAAAGGTCTTGAACGAGATGAGATCAGCAAGTATCAAATGGTCGATACGTGAACTGCAATAAAGTGCATTGTAGGATATTTACTTTGTCAAGTGCAATGCATGAACGTTTTTCGACCGTTGTGCGTCTCGCAGTTAATTTGGAGAATGGCCAAAGAGTATGGTAAATTTTAACTCAGAGAATACAGTACAGCCAATGAAAATACCGCCGGCAACAAAATTAACATTTACGAGTTTTTGCGAGAACATTGCCCTATTCGGAAATATCTTGACACACATGGAATGCATCGTCGAAAAAATAGTTACGCAAAAAGGAAGGCCAACCAGTAGATTGACATCCAGGTGTGTYCTCAACTAATTCCTTAAGACGAATTTATACAATMCATCCGTAAAATGACGATGGTTTCTACCTTCGATTAATGTTCACGGTTCAACTTCAYTTGAGTCATTGCGAACTGTGAATGGTACGGTGTGTGCAAGTTTTGGAGAAGTAAGCCAGCGAACAAAAATTCCGGTTGAAACTCACGGTGGTTTGATATCAATTCCATTCGCCGTTTATCAATTCACGAAAGGTGAACTCATCACGAATGTTTATCCGAACATTGGCCAAATTATCGTAACTACGATTCCTTAAGTGCACGCGCAATGTTAGCTACCAAAAATACCGATGTTGTTGATTTAAGCTGGAAGATTCAAAGTCAAATTCCGAGAGACTTGCACTCATACAAATCGATCGATCGTCTTGACAATAAAGACGATGCCGTGAATTATCCAGTGGAATTTCTAAATTCTTTGTAGAGGCTTGGTATGCCACCGCATCATTTGCGTCTCAAAGTTGGATCTGTCGTTATTATGTTTCGCAATCTTCATGCATTGTGACGCATCTATCGAATACAAGTGGACATAATGCTTGATTCTACGAATTCCTTTGAGTTCCAATGATTTGCCATTTCAGTTCAAACGTATTTCGCTTTCAGTGAAAATCGCATTTGAGATGACGATCAGCAGGACACAACTTGGTTTGCCAAGTTTGGAAGTACTATGCTTTTCACACGGTCAGATATACGTGGCGTGATYACGAGTTTGAAAACCATCTTTYCTGTACACCGAAACAGAAACCAAAAAATGTGAAAAACAAAAATTTAATACAAATAAGGTGTTTATATTAGTAGGAAATATATTAAACAATTTGATAATAGAACATACATACATAAATCAAATATATTTTAAAATTCGTTAGCATTTAGACAGCTAGAAACTTTATAGACTTAGGCAAAAAATATAAAATAAGAAATAGTAAAAAAAATAACAATGAAAAGAGTCTGTGGGTAAATACAAAGTATTCCACATTCACTTAAAATTAAAAAATTTAGTGTAAGGGTAAATCGAAAAAACGCTTTTTTAAAAAAAAATTAGTATTTATGGTATAGTTGAGTTTTTAACTTGGGAATAAGATTTACGTTTTACATTTTTTCAACACTTGGCTGCTTTACCAACTGACCAAAATTTGCATTTCGTTTACAGTCATATTTACATATATACTAATATAAATAAAAATGGTGTTTTACAGACAGTGAGATTATTTGTATACATTTTAAATTTTCATCTTCATATTCGAACGTTTTATGATACTTATTCAACATTTAATTTACACCAAACGGTGTCGCAAATACTGATATTACGTATTTTGTGATATTGTATTAAATAGTTACGATGAAGGTACATATATTACGACTTTATATAAACAAGTATTTTACATGTATTTTGTATAACATATTGACTTTGTGTTGGTTGACAGTGACTACTAACATTTTATAATTGAATGGTCATATTTTGAAGGCAGTTAGAATTTACAACAGATACATACATCTTATTCGAGTTGGTAAAATGTCAGATAATATCAGTACTAAATGCAGAGTTGTACACTTTTAACTGTACATCGATGGCACTCTAGACATTCATTTGATCGACATATTACATTACAAAAACAAAGAGAACAAAAAGAAAAATAGAATACAAAAAGCTGGTGGCACAAATTTGACACTTCAGTGTTAATTAATTCACAAAACTGGATCACCCACATTTAATTGAGGTGTAAAAGAGATTCCTTAAACATGTAGATAATAGTTTGGCTTGCGTCTAGCCACAATACCGCTTATCTTTCTGGAAATAATGAATCATAGCTTGGCGGTAAATCTTTTGGTGATTGTGGTTGATGATGTCGATTATCTTGTTCATATCCAATACTCGAAGTAATAGCACCGCTAAAAGACGGTGCGTTTGGTATCTGAACTACATGGGTTTCCTGGAATTAAAAATAACATCATTATGAAGATATTCACAAGCACAAAAATAAAGATTACTCATTCAAAACATAAAGCACTTCGTTGAAAGCTTACTACAATATGTACTAACCGTTTGCCCTCTACGATGAGCAGCCGCCGAAGCTTCGTGTGCATGCTGTTGCACGGTTATGCAATTCCAATATTTCCAACAGACCCATATGCAGAAACCAACGCCCAACATTGTAAAAATTAGCGAAGTTAGCGCTGAAAGTGCTACATAGGCGGTGTCAGCTTCCACTGAAGTAGGTGCATCGTGAAAGCATGATATTTCATCTCGACATGGATACATACAATTCGTTATATTATCACGCACAAAATGACGGGAAATACACGAGTACTGGTCTTTTGGATCACAGAGAAAATCTCCAGTGTATTTACATTCAGAGTGCGCTGTCATCACCATTCGCAATTCGAGTGGTTCCTTTATCGAAACACGCTTATCGATGTAAATGTGAATATTAACTTCACGATTACGTTCATCGAATATTAACCTACCCGGCCCATCTATTGTTATTTCGTTGCATATCTTTTCAGATGCCGGACGATTACCACCAACAAATTGAATATAATCTATGCAAGCATTATTGACTGGATCTCGTCGAAATTTAAGACGTGTGATGACAGTGTAAATTCCGCGAGGCGGCCGATGAGGAGTTTGTACGCGAAAATAGCAATCGTATTTTAACTTGTTAGACGAGTAATAACCAGGTAACGTTGTATTCCACATCTGGGTTATGATGGCTGCAGAATCTCGATCCTCAGTTAGAGTGAAAGCGGGATGAACATGAAGGGATCTCTGTATATCTAATAAAAATTTGTCCGCGCATAGATAGTCTTTTAGGATTACTATTTTAGAAAGAAAGAAATATAAATTGTTTATGCATTAGGATATTGAAGAAAGTAACTCACTGTTTTTATAACATTCACATAAACTACACGCGTTCATGAGCAAAATAGCCCAATAGGGTACTGAAATGTTTGGTTTTGCTTTCATTCTATGCACACATTCACTACACTCAAGGACGTTACAATTTACTTTTTAATTATGTTGATACAACATTGTTTTACTAGAGCTATTTATTTCTTCTCGCATGTATTATTCAGTTCATTTCTTTACAATTCTGATTCATTCTTCCACTGTCATTTGTTATAATTTTATTTTGTTTTAGACACTTGCTTATCTTGCGTGGTTGCCACTGTGGATTATACAGAAAACGCAAGTGAAATATGTTAAATCAATGATCAAAAGCTACACTGKTGTCTTTAAAACGAACACGAAAGTTCAAAGTTATTTAAAAAAACTCTTCAATGAATAGTTTCCACTATATTATTGTGGCAAATAATACTATATATTTAGCTTTTTTGAAGGGCCTGTATTACAACACATAGGAACACAAATCTGAGAGAACTTTTTTAAAAATGTAATTTTGTAGTTGTCCAATTGTTACAATATATGGAAATTTATTTCATATGTATAAAACAACAAGCTCATGGGAAATTTAAAAAAAAATTATTATGATATTATGGGTTATCAAACAATTTTCGTACACAAATAGCTCTGACAGACGACAGCGCTAATTTACATTAGAGGGCTTAATTTACATTTACTTGCGCTTAGACCCATGTTAATGCAAGTTTGTAATGCAMAAGAATTTCGTGCATTTAGCTGAATTTGGCAAATTTGACAACACTGCTCAAAAATGGCAGATTTTTGATATTTTCTGACAGCAGGTAGGCAAAGGTAAGCAGTTTTTTTATTGCTAATTAAATTATATACAAGTATATTAACAAAAACAAACTTTAATATTTTAAGATGGCAGAAAATAAACAACGCACAGTTGGCTATCCATTTTTTCAATATTCTTAACTTTTTCGCACACTTCTTTCGCAGTACAATCAAATTTTTCTTTTAATTTGACAATATTATCTTTGGACGTAGTTAATAATAAACGAATTGTTCGTTAAATTTATATTGATTTTCCAAAACTTCTCTTATTCATTTTTATTTCACTTTTTTTTATATAAATAAACATTTTTTACAATCAGCTGTCTAAATGCACAAGTCTGCCGTCTGTCACCATAAAATTTATACGTATTTGACGTATTATTTTACGTATTAATTTTGTTCGTCTGTCAGGGCTATAACACAACTATGCATTGCTTGTTTAAAATTGTTTAGGAAGGAACGGCCTGGCAGCACTTGTGTTCCGTCATCTGCTTCATTTTCAAAACGTCATTTTTTGTTTACGTTCCTATTCGTAATTGAAGAATTGTTAAAAAAAAGTTTGCCAATTTTTGCTCGTTTGAACAATTGTTATAAAGCAAGGAAAATTTTAAAGTGTCCAATAAAATAAAGTAATATATTTATTAAAAGATGAATAATATTGTTTAATTTTACTATTTTTGTTAACTTTTTTTCCCCATTTATAGATTCATCTTACTTGCTGGTGTACACTTGTTATACATTCTTACAGTTTAGTTTCTGGACCTCCTCATTCTTTGAAGGAATATACACACAATAATGACTGAAGCAAAGAAGAACGCACTTACGGCTGCTTATCGCGCACATAAATCCCTGCAATTGGAATTAACTGACTTTGAGGATAATACAGCATTTGCTGCACACTTGGTAGAACAATTACGGCGTCTGCCTACAGATAGCCGTGTTAACGCCATGGCCGGTATATTAGCAATACTGAATCGCTTTGTACGCGTACAAGGAGAAACTCAGTAAGCAATTCGCATGGAGATTTATTTCGCCGGTTCATCGTCTGCACACTGCGTACCTATAAGGATATCGTAAGAGGGCGGTGACGGTGAAAGCAAAATATGTTAAGGGAAATGTGTTGCTAAAAGCATCGAATCTTTGGAGGTGTTCCTAATGTGCGTTTATATATTTTGTTGTGTCCTGTTTTCTTGTAAGACATGGCATATGTGCTACCTATTTTTCTTTTATAGAACTCTATTGAAAGTATGACATTGATGTTCGAGTTATGAGGGAGTATAATATAATAGTTAGCATGATTTTCCGATTCATCACACACATTCATACATATATTTTTGTTACATTAAAACACATCGAAAAAACTGTAATAAGTATTTAATTTAATATATAGAATATACCAATCATTTTGCAAAATAGTATGATTTAAATAATCAAATTAAATGTGTTTTGTTTACGATTGTCACTGAATACTTAGATACTTTGAAATTTGTCTCGAGCCGAAATGAGTAAATCAAAAAACAACAACACAAGTGTTGAATGTGGGGCCTGTCTCAAATAGTTTGCCCAAAATCCTTTATATAAGCCTTGTAGTCCTTCCAATCTGAATACTTTGTGAGCACAATCCCACCACCCTTTATATAGTATTCCTTTGCCGAAAGAGTCAGTGCCTTGATTATACAGCCTTGTTGAAATTACATCAGGTGGTGTAATCGCCAAAGCCACTACACTTCCCGCTCCAAATGCTGCCATTAATGTATTCAGTATAGGCTGCGTGACAATTTCGTACTCGCCTAGCATTGATTTTGCCTTACCAAAAGTTGCAATCTGTGTACTTGAACCGATCGCAACTCTCGGCAGCATTCCGGTGGCGCCACGCCACAGACCAAAGAACCCACTTTCTTTTAAAATATTTCTAAATGCATTTATAAATCCAGTGTGTTGGTGTTGGTAACCAACGGCAATTTCGCTATTTGATCGGGCTTGTAATTGAATTTTCACCTGCAAACAACAGTATATTGTTAAAAACAAACCTATGTGCGAAATATTTGCAAACTATACACCATATAAAACGGACTTGCACAAAATGAGCCAGTAACACCACCGACAGCTCCCCATAGCATACCGCGAAAAAATGAAACATCACCATTTCTATTATGCATCCATTTATTATTCATGGCAGTCTTGTATACACCTAGTCTAGAACAAATTAAGTTGTTAAATAAAAATATGTTAAATATTTTGTGGTTTGCTATCTTTTGCATTATATACTCACCTAACTGAATTCAATATGAACTGGAAATGTAACGCGGGCACAAGTCCTTTTTCTAAAGCAGACCAACCATCACATCTTATCACAGTGACTAAAGCGTCGAAAATTCCCTTGTAAGGCTCCACATATGATCCTCGTGCAGCTAATTCACCTTGCAATTGTAAACGAGTTTTTATTACCTGAAAAAAAAAAACGAGGCATAAATTGTTGCTTTCACAGCATAAAAACTTTTTCAAATAGTTTTGTTTAAAGTTGAAATATTTTAAATTGAGTATCAAAATTTTATTTTGAAATATATTTTATGTAATATAATTGCTGTATGTATGTATTTACAATGTATTTGCATTTTTGATGTAATCCCTATTTATATTTGTACCTCGAGTGGGTTGGTGAAGCAGATTGCACCCATTGCGGCAAAACCTCCGATCATGAAGTCAGAGATATCCATATCTTTTTATTGTTACAGAACGTAGCTATGAAACATTTACTATATGTAATTATATCTTTACACAATGAAATCTCAAATAATATTACCTTAATTTCAATCGACGTAATCAGCTAGCCATTGTTTAAATTTACTTATAATGAAATTAAGAGGTACTGTATGAACCTACTAACCTATACAATGCTGCTATCAGAACAGAATATTTAAGTTATAAACAGCAACTGTTATCTACGAATATGAGAATTAATAAAAAGGTTTGTTACTTAACTGCTAACTGTTATGGCTAATTCATATAGCATTATTGCTTCGCCTTGTGTCTGTAATTTATTTTGACAGAAAAGTTCGATGTCGGTTTATGTATGAGTACGTTCACATAAAAAGTTTTCGACGCGAAGTCAAGAAAAATTTTGGGCAACTTTCATCTTTTTACTCTTTGCCAAGCAACAGTCGCCATTTTATTAGAGAGAAACATTAAAACCGTTCATTGTGGCATACCCTTTGGTTTCTTCTCTTCGTTGGCTTAGGGCTTAGGGTCAAAGCCGAGCAGAGCGTAAATGAGAAAATGTGCTCGACTTGGCTTTAAGCGTCCACTCTGCGAGCACCCTTAGTACGAACTGAAAGCSAGCAAAGTTGTATGTGAACGGGCCCTTACTAGCAAGCCAAGTTTCTGCTGGAAAAGTTTTTCTTAAAACGAAACGCTGGCAGAAGAGAGCAAAGTTATTAAGATTTCTGCTTACATGTGAATTTGAAACATTTGCTTTGATTTTGTTGATATTAATAGTTCTATTAATAATTTTAAATTGTTAATTTATTAAAAAAACACTTTTTGATACTTTTTTCTACTAATTTCTTTAGTTTCCCGCTTCTTTCCCCTTTTATTATTTTGCTCTTTGTTAGAGTAACGTGCATTCTTGTTCTCCCTGACAGCTTGTTGCTATTAACGGTTATAAAACAAACCTAATAGGGCAATAGTTGGAAAGGAGACAATTGATAATAAATGATTTATCTTTATGCAGAACAAATACTCATGTGTGCAATGAAGTGTAAAGATGATAATATATCCAATATAAACAGTAAATTTATTTAATTATAGTAAACATTTACTATATAAAAACTGAACACTCTCATAAAACCCGATTTTAAAAGTTTATATAGACTAATTTAACTTTATGGGTTCTTTCTAACATATTTTTATATTTTTCGACATATTACTACAGAATATTCCAGTATTGTGCACCTAACGGTAGTTTGAATCCTCTAATATATAAATGACCAGGATGGTGAGACTTGTTAAAATTCGGACATATATCCCTTGGATCCAAGGGGGTTTGGTATTGCAGATGGGTGTAATAGGAACACTGCCACGACCACAAAACGGCATTAAACGAAAACTGTTATAGGTATACTTAATATTTGCCTCTCTTCCTATAGAAATGGTAACGATAGCTTTAGAATATTACTTAATAAAAATTAGTCCTTTCTAAACGGATTTACCCTTTTCATTGCGGCAAAGGAAACAAATTATTTTGGATTATGGGTTGAATGTATTAAAATCAGGTTATTTCTATTTGTCGAAACGAGGCGTATGTAGGAGATTTTCGGCGCAATATACAATTTTAGTGAGTATTCGACTTTTATGGAGTCAGCATAGAGGAATCCGCTGACAGAACAATTCAATTACAATTTAACTAGAAGAAGTTAGATTTTTGGGCTCTACTTCTATCTCCAAATACTGGGTTATAGAATCCGACTAACTTTCTTGAGCAAGTCATACTTGAAAGGGGTTTAGACCAAAATCCTTCGAGTATTTTTCAAATACCTGCTTATGAAATCTGGTAACTCATAGCCATTCCTCAACCTCAAAGGTTGCTTCCAGTATAAAGRTTATAGAACGCCTTTTCGAATTTATAACATAGCCTCAACTATTAAGAACTTGAAGATATTTGTATTTATACATCAGCATACGAAGGCGATGCGATAACGGCTTAGCTTAGATATTGGCGAATATCAGATGAGAACATCAAATTTTGTATAGTACATTTTAGTAGACGATGGCTCTTAAGCATCTGCYCATTCTGACTAAAAAGCTTTATTTTGCCCGCGTGTGAAAGAGTTAGTGTCCGCAATCTATGATTGTACTATTTTTTTTGGAAGCGAAATTGCTTAGCGAAATCTATGTAAACATAGACGTTGTATATGATCACAATTCTGCTTCGATGGCGATTGACAAAATTTGGTGGAACGAGTTTTAAAGTGGTCGCACATTGTTTTTTTTTTTTTGTAGAGCTACTCTCACCGGGGAAGAAAACAGTATTCTTCTACCAATACAACTCTCACATCTCCCCAAAAGTCACGACTAGGGTACCAACATGGTTCTATCCACCATTCTCTAGATTTGGCTCTTTAGGACTTCGCTTTGTTTCCAAACTTGAAAAAGTCACTTGTACAAAGATTTGAGCCGAATGAACAGGTTGTCTCCACCTGGGATCCAGAAAAGGTATTTTTCAGACACTTACATAAACGTATATTTCATATTACGTTAGGTTTTTGTTATTGTTATAAGAAAATAATTTGGATGCCTTAACTAAAATACTTCTAATTCCTAGAGACGATTCGACTGCAATTCGTGAATTCTTAATTGTTGTTAAAAGAATATACAAAAAAGTACAAGTTTTGTATATATACTGTTGGGTAATCGTTAACTCTTTATTRAAATATGTTACCTATAAAATTCTATGCAACATTTTCAACAGCGGCAAATAGATGCTACAACCTATTTTTTAGAGCAATTAGTTCGTCGAAAAATAGTAAAGCCAATATTGATTGCGGAGTCAATCGTATGTAAGTCGTCCAGAAACCTTTATATAGTCCAGAAATACCCTCCATTCGTAGAATTTTCGAAGCACAATCCCACCAACCGTTGTAGAACAAACCTTTACCTTGCGCATCCACACCCTGATTATAGAGACGTGTTGCAATAACATCTGGCGGTGTAATGGTGATTGAAACTATCAAGCCAGCTAAGAAACCCCCACATAYTGTATTCAAGGAAGGTTGCACCACTAAATTATGCTCATGCAGCAATGCCTTCATCTCGACAAAGGTCGCAATTTGTGCACCCGAAGCAACTGTAACACGCGGTATGCAGGCGAAGGAACCACGCCACAATCCGGCAATTCCRTTCKTCTCATAAATCTTTCTCATCGCATTGTACATACCAGTGTGGTGATGTTGATAGCCAACGGCCACTTTTGTTGGAGCTTCCGACTGCATTTGTGTCTTTATCTGCCAATATTTAGTTGTTTGTCATTGAAAGAAAGTGTCAGATGTTTCTTATAAATATATCAAAAATAAAAAATATTGGATTAACAAACCATGAAAAATGGACTTGAAAGGTAGGCTCCCAAAGCCCCAGCTGATATGGCTAATAACAGATTCTTGCCAAAGGATTCTCCACCGCTTTCATTGCTAGTCCACTGATTTCGAACAGCTGTGTGGTAAAAACCTATCCTGTAAGCAATCTTTGCTATAGTGATGCCACTGTATATAACCGTTACTTGCATCTACCGTATTGAATTCAAAATAAACTGAAAATGCATTGCCGGCACTAGCCCTTTTTGCAACCCAGTCCAACCTTCGTTTTTAACAATCGTCACGAGCGCATGTATAGTGTTCTTGTAGGGGACGACGTAGGTGCCGGGCGCCGTTAATTCGCCCTGCAGTTGCATGCGTATCTTGACGATCTGTGGAAATACTTATCGTTTAGAATACAGTTTTGCACTTGATAAATATTGGTCCGTTCACCTCCAGTGGATTGGTGAAGCATATGGCGCCCACAGAAGCAACACCGCCAGCCACAAAATACGTCGGACTCATAATGAATGTCAATTTGTTCTATAAAGGAAGTTTGCTTTGGAATTTTATTAATTTTGGTATGTTTTTTCGATATCAATATCCCGACAAAACAATTTGTCACTGTTGAACTCGCGCCGCAAAGACCTTCGTTTTTATTTAGCGACAACTACTTATACACTGAATTTGCAGAAGATTAGTTTCCTTTACCAGAGTTAACTTCGGCTGTGTGCAATTATACTTTCCGTCAATCTTATCAATGATAGTCATAATGCGTGGGAGGAACAAACCGGGAGAGAAATTTCAATAAACCAAAGATACCTGTATATTGTATTCGATCGTTATAATGTTAACATAAGTAGAAAGTTAACATTATGTTCGACATGTGGTATGAGTAATATTCTGTTTTTTACATAAGTTCAACATGTAGGCAATAAACTCAAGAGTTTTTAATTTTCTCTGSAGCAGTTGTTAAAACCAGGGAATATAGCTTTATTTTAAAATTATAGAGTAGGTCGGTCGAAAAGAAACAAATTCTAATAATTTTTGGCTTTTYCATTATTATTAAGAAGTGCGAATATTCGATTTGACATTGAGTTKGTGTAATGAGATCGCTTTTCTGGGGTTAATAAAGCCCACGTATCCAAACTAGCTTTTTTCAGCTCACAAATCCAATTAAATTGACGATAATCCACGTMAAATTTTCTTACCAGCCATCCCCTGATGTTCCCAACAGGACTTACATAATAAGCTGAGCATTCCAAAAGATCGATATTTTTACGTTGAAGCCACGTTTTAGTTCGCATGTGTTCTTGCATTGTCTTGTTGAAAAGAGAAAGATTTTTGCGGAATTCTGTGCATATAGGGACGCAGAGTTGTTTCTAACTTCCTGGTACTCGGAACTATTCATTTGGCAAGAAAGGCCAACGGTACTGTCCCAGAAATTAAAAATGTGCCCCATACCATAAGTGAGCGTCTGCCGAAATTGCGCTTTGAAAAATATTTCTGAATTTCAATTATTTATCTAACACATAGACCGATATTTTCGACAAAAAGTCATTCATGTGCTGTGGGATCTACATTTTCGGTATCTGGGTGTTTGAATAGTTATGACTTGATTTAGACACATTTTAGCCCTGAGCACTCCACAAAGTTTAAATCGATTTGTTCTTGAATTGTATACATACTAGAAAGTGAATTAATCAGAAGGAATTGAAAATTGTGTTTTATGGAAAGGAGGTGTGGTTCTTATCCGATTTCGCCCATGAACAAAAACAATTGTGTATACAAAATTTGGATGAAATCGGTATACGAGTAGTAGGTTCATATACATATGTATATCTGATTTCACATAAGGGTGGGCGATACCACACACATTGTACAATTTTGACACCGATTTCTTCTATTTCCGCAAGAGCTGTCGACTTGATTTGTCTTGTAAATATGGTGGATGTAATTTGAATGATCTGGGAGATACATGTATATATAAAAATAAGTGAGGGGCACGACTACGAGAAATGTAAAAAATTTCAGACCACAGGTTCCTTTATGCAGTTTGTTGTTCTAAATAAAAGTTTTCTATCTTACTATTTGCCTTAGTTATGTCAATTTATAGGCTTTCGTTTATTGGCGTTATGTGGTCCGATTACGTCTATCGACAAACTCGTTCTCACTTTTATGTCAAGGAACATGTATACCTAGTTTCATTCCGAGATATTAATTATTCTGAAGTTAGCGCTTGAACATACGAACGAATGAGAGACAGCCGAGATTGCAACTCGTCAACCTATCTATCACAATTAATTTAGGATTATATGCACAATTGTTAGGTGAACAAAACTATTACAGTACTCAGTAGGGTGATGCTGGAAGAGTATAAAAAAATTGTGGTTACGATTTGTACGCTTTAAAGAACCCATCTTGTGTTTACAGCTAGTACCATAATTATTAAGGCTGCTTTGCCACCCTAAGGCATACTAGCAGGTGAGATTGCAACGCGAAGAATACACGCCTTTCTTTTGTCTGGATTGGGGCTCATCAGTTCGAAAGAAATGACCAACCAAATAACCTTGGCATAATATCTAATAGTAAGCAAACATACTGACTCATGGATCGTAACCAAACTCTTCTTAGAATGGCAAAAAGAGATATTTTATATTCAATTTTGTAATCTCTCAATTTTGCAAATTATTTATATGTTTCAAAAGTTTATAACTACTGCTCTTAAAATCATTCGTATAACCTGAAAACCGATTATTCGAATATCCGGTTTGTAATCTTTCGTTGAATACTAATCTATCGCAATGTTACGACTAATCGAATATTTATTCTACCGCGAGTGTTTGAATAAATGAAAATTGTTTGAAATTTTTTGATTTTTCCTTGTTTTAAATTTTTGAAAAGCAAATTGTTCGTCTATATACTGCTACTAATATACATACGTAGAAAAGATTTGTAGAAGTTAGAGGTTTTAACACCGTGTAAGATTCTAAAAGAGGACGGCGCAAGGAATTTATTCTCTGGATAAAGTAGATTTGTTTAAAGTTAAAACTTGTCAAATAAATAAATATAAATTTTGATGTTTTCGAATGGCGAAATTACAAATTTATTTTAGTATTGAAYGTGCCTTGTTTTGAAAACTTTTGATATTTAATATTTTATGATCCCAGAAGCAAAGATGTCGCCAAATTCCCAGAAATCTGCACAATCTATCAGGGAAAGTGAATGGGAGGGTGATTGATTTGACCAAGGTTATTTTCTTATAACGAACTAGGTGCTTTATGATAAAGCAATTTCTCAAAGCGTTGGACAAGGAAGGATATTGTTTTAATTACCATTGTAGGGAACTTACGAAGCCTAGTATGGAAATGTTGGAAGGTGGAATTCTTGATGGTCCTCGAATACAGCAGTTAAGGAAAGATACAGATTTTATCAAACAATTATAAACCGTTCTAAAAAGTGAATCTTGGAAAAATTGTTTGTTGATAGCTGAATATTTACAGACTCTACGAGAAAATATAAATATCAAGTTAGATTATCTCTGCAATAATTTAGACAAATTTTCTGATATATAGTATGTACATATGTACATATTTGAAAATTATAGTACGAAGTGTGTAGAGCGGCTCCGTCACGATGTAAAAGGGGTGGAAAAGGGTATCAAAGTATTTGGGATGGTGATGTTTTTGTAATGTAAAGGAAAAGGATTTAAAAATAAACGAGAGTAAATCCTAATCGTTGACAGTTTCATGAATGATGGGTACAAATATATCCAAAAGCGATCTTACATCCAGGGCAATGAAACCGTTGTAGGCCAGTCTAACTAAACAACCGTTATATGAAAGGCAAAAATGTAGCKGAATTGGGGAAAAACGTGAAGTTCATTATTCGTAAATTACATTTTACTGCACTGCAGATTAATTTATTATAATAACATCTACTGTATTAATTAGCCAGACCCAACACTGGACTTCCATTAGGTGCCTTCGACGCGTACGCTGAGGACGACAGATCTTGAAAAACCTTAAAATAAGATTTTTTAAGTTTGAGAAATTCGGTCACTGCATAAAGCTGCATATTCAATATCAATTATCTACAACTTTCCAAATTATGCATAYCAAATATGTTTTTTTAAGAACGCATCAGGAGATTTGATCACAAAGGTAGTACGGGCTACTTGTCAAAAACCATCTATGAAACATTCATAAAACTTTGGAAAGTTATTCCAATAAGTTGAAAAAGCCAAAGCAACTAAGTATTTCGGTATAATAGTGAATTCCAAGCCTGATATATTGAACCTTGATCAACATGTGCTCAAAAAATAAGGTGGCATTGTATTTATTTTGAAAATTCTTTGTTTATTCTTCCAAATCAATTTCATCCCCTTCAAAGTAATCCCCACTAGATGTGGTAAATTATGCCAACGGATTTTCCGATCTGCGAAACACTGGTTGTAGTCACTTTCCGGGATGGCCTTCAGTTCCGTCTTCGCTGCGGCTTGAATCCCCGGAGCAGTCTTTTGAGCTTGGTGAACAGCAGAAGTCGCACGTCGCAAGATCAGGTGAGTACGGTGGATGAGGAACGATATGGGTTGAGTTTTTGGCGAAATGATTATTTAATGCAAATTCTTTGCTCAACAAATTTTGACATCGCAAAAAACGAAAAACTCACTTTTAGCAGCTCACAAAACGACACGTATCTCAAACACTAATGAATATTTTGACATGAAATTTGACATAAATGTTATTGACAGCACAACCAACCTAAAAAAAAAAATAATTCTCCAAATCCTTCGACGCGCGCAGGTTAAAATCAAATGTCGCCTTATTTTTTGGGCACAGTAAAAAATGAGGGAACGCCGGTTGAAAGCTTTCTAATGCTGGAAGAAAATTTAATTAAAATCTTTGTCTTCAACAAGAAGGATCGTCAGTTAAGGTGCTTCATAAACACTTCGGCGTTAAAATTTTAATCATCATTGAAGAAAATTTCTTTTACTTTCGAGGTATAATGCTGTCAGCCAAAAAAATCAGTACACCTAACGTGATTAATGACTATCGTGGACTGATCAAAGTAGTAGGGGGAGTTTGAAGTTTACGAATATGAAATGTTGGCAATATCAGCGAATCATCGAATATCAAACATTTGTTTGTTATCATTCGAAAGAACATTCTTTGGCATTTTTTTAAGATTGAGTTAAATTTTCAGGTAGCTGGCGAATGATGCGAGATCTTTTGCTCTAAGGTCTGAATCGAAGAGGGAGTGTCCGCATAAACTTTGGTGCAATTAGCTAGTCACCGAAGTGTTCTCTCAATAAATCCATTGATTTATGCTATGGAGGGAAGTGGAACTAAATTATCGCGGCCTTCAATTTCAGACATCAAATAGTCGGTTATCATGGCGCGATAACGATCGCTATTGAAGATTACGTTCTCACCATCTCTTTCATTTTTGAAGAAATATTAGCCGATTGGAACTTTTCAAGAGCCCTTAGAACGAAGCGATGTCACTTGGGCAGATCGAGCGGTTCTTGCACAAGCTGTACTTTATACACTTTCAATTTAGGATCTCAATGTAAAATACGTCGAATCGACACCACACGGTGTTCGTGTATTCGATTATCATTCAGTAATGTATGCTGGGTCTCAAGAAGGAACAAGATCTGAACAAAAATAACACGACAGCTTGACCTGCCTTAGGTCCAGGTCTGGGCAGATTTCGCTCAAATATAAAACTGAGAAATATTGTGATTAAGAAAACGTGTTCACTTTATTTTAATTCAATACCAATCATATTGTCAGATACATATATACAAAGAAAAT
Source organism: Bactrocera latifrons (assembly GCF_001853355.1). Lineage (NCBI taxonomy): Eukaryota > Metazoa > Arthropoda > Insecta > Diptera > Tephritidae > Bactrocera > Bactrocera latifrons. Next base: position 1,149,789 of record NW_017537534.1, on the reverse strand, counting down.
CAAAAATACTGCGTATATGGAAGGATAGGTACGGCTCGGAGTAATTTTATTTGCTTTCGGCATTAAGCTAAAGCACACTTGAAAACATATTTCTTTATATTGTAATGTTCAAGTATATTCATATAAATTTTGATTGACAGATATACACCACATCAGGAATTCAACTTGTCATATATTGACCGAGTTTAAAAACATGTATTTAGGAGTAACTACATATAATTTTGGATTTCTTGATTGTAGACTTAAGATGAAGAACAAAATGTTAAGTTTAGATAATTTGATAAAACTATAGAATAATATTTTATGCTACTTTAAAAAACTAATTTTTAAAACCCTTAAAATGAAAAAAACGGTGCATTCTAGTCCTAAAACCGATTTTTTTTTTTACCTACACACATATTGACATATTACTAATAATATTTACATAATAAATGGTTTTGTACATTGCACACRTTGCTAAGTGTTCTCGCAACTGTAATGGAGAATATCCGAATTAGSAAATATCGTTTTATAAACGAAGGCACGATTCCGCTAAATTGTATAGCCTCTAGTTGTAATTTGGTTTAAGTATTTCGACTATGCTTTATTTACAGTTTTATAACTCATTTGATACTTATGTTTCAAAGCTAAGAGTTCATCGAAAAATACCAGCAAAAGTACTGAGTGCGGAGCAAATCGTAAGTAGCTTGCCCAAAAGCCCTTATAGAGACCATATAAACCTTCGCTTCGCGCTATTTTGAAAAAACAATCCCACCAACCACTATATAATAAGCCTTTGCCATTAGCATCCAAACCCTGATTGTAGAGCCGTGTTGATATAACGTCCGGCGGCGTGATTGCCAATGTTACAACACAACCAGCCAAGAAAGCAGCACACATAGAGTTCAATGTTGGTTGTACAACTAAATTGTGTTCACGGAGCATTGATTTTGTTTTGCCAAATGTGGCGATTTGTACGCCCGAACCAATTGAAGCCCGTGGTATGGAGGCTATAGAACCACGCCACAATGCTGCAAGTCCACCACTTAGATAAATCTGCTTCATGGCGTTAAACATACCAGTGTGATGATGCTGATATCCTACAGCCACGTTCTTGGCCGCTTGTGACTGCAGCTGAGTCTTTATCTATAAATGAAGTAATGAGATTAATTAGCGAATAAAGAGTAGGTTGGCAGCATACACTGCCCAAATTTGATTAGATATAATAAGCTGTTAGCTACGTACATATAATAATTTATCACAAAATCTTTAAAATATATTACGTAACTAACTAAAGTCAATAATACAAACCATTAGAAATGGACTGGCGAAATAGGCGCCTACTGCACCACCAGCAGCGCCCCAAAAAAGCCCCAGTCCAAATGATTCACCACCATCCTTCGTGCGAGTCCACTGCCTATTGACTGCGGCGTTGTACATCCCAAGTCTGTAAGTAATATACAGTTGAATTGTGTATCCGTGGCATGGCATTTAGTGAGGAGTACCGTATTGAATTTATTGTAAATTGAAAGTACATTGCCGGCACCAGCCCTTTTTGCAGTCCTGTCCAACCGTCATTTTTGATAACTGTCACAAAGGCATGCACTATACCCCTATAGTGAACATCGTAGGTCCCGCGCACGGCTAACTCACCCTGCAGTTGTAAGCGCGTCTTAATCACCTGCCGAAGAGACAACCCACACGGGTTATGCATATTTTACAAGAAGATATATTGTTGATTACCTCCAGTGGATTAGTGAATAGTATGGTTCCTACAGAGGCCAAACCACCGATAATAAAATCACTCATAATATGGAATTGTTGAACGTAGGCGTTTAATTAGATATTGCACATTTAAAGATTTMCTTAGTATTCAACGGTGTTTACTTTAGTATTTTAGTACTAAATGGAAAAGAGCTCTTGACACTCCATCACTCGGCRATGCAAAACGCAAATAATTTACATTAACAAATATCTCTCAACGACCTAAACAAGTCCACCATTCCGTCAAGCGACAACGATACACTAAAATTTCAAGTTAAATTCTTTTATAAAGTAAATTAAGTCACTGGTTAACTATGAGTTTTGCAGCTCTTATCTAACTAAACCATAGTCGTTAGAAAAAAATTAAGAGAAGTTGTGGTGTGATCTTTCCTATCATATGATTACAGTGGTGGCAATATATATTAATTCATGAGGATAGCACGGCGTATGAGCTATATCAATTGAATGAAGCAATTTAAAAGCTGAATCAGTACAAGACCTAAAATGAAAACCGGAAATATAATGAATATACCGCTACATTAACCTAAAACTGGGTTCAGAAAGACTCAAGTATTTATGATTAGATACGCTTATATATATTTCTATTGATATAAAAGATATAGCAAATTAAGTTTAATACAATTTATGTACATATGTATATCTAAAATATTATTTAATTTCTTTGTTAAGCAGGTTGGCAGGAAATAATTAAGATTTGTTGAGAAGAGGTGGGGATACAGCTAAGATTTCGTCAAGCAATTAACACAGAGTGAAATCCACTTATTCTACAATGAACATATGTATATTTAGTTTGTCACGAAGTTTGTAACACCCAGAAGGAAGCGTCGGAGACCCTATCAAGTATATACATATATAAATGATCAGTATGTTGAGCTGAGTCGATTTAGCCATATCCGTTTGCCCGTCCCTCTGTCCGTCTGTATGTATATATACGAACTAGTCCCTCAGTTTAAAAGATATCGTTTTGAAATTTTGCAAACGTCATTTTCTCTTCAAGAAGCTGCTCATTTGTCGGAACTGCCGATATCGGACAWCTACAAAATATAGCTGCCATACAAACTGAACGATCGGAATCAAGTGCTTGTATGGAAAACTTTCACATTTGACAAGATATATTCACGAAATTTGGYATAGRTTATTTTSTAAGGCAACAATGTAAACCTCGAAAAAATTTTTGACATTGACTAACTATAAAATATAGCTGCCATACAAACTGAACGATCGGAATCAAGTTCTTGTATGGAATAYTTTCACATTTGACGTGGCAGCTTCACGAAATTTGACATGGAATACTGCTTAAGGTAACAACATAATCTCCAAGAAATTTGCTCAGATCGGAATACTATAGCACATAGCTTCCATACAAACTGGACGCATAGTTACTAAAAGAAATGCACCTGTGAAGGGTATATTAGCTTCGGTGCAGCCGAAGTTAACGTTTTTTCTTTTTTACACTTTATACATATAATCTGATTTGATTTTGCAGTTTTATTAAAAATTTTAGTGAAAACTAAAGTTGAATAGAATGTAATTAGAACCATCATTTTATTATCATTCATCTATATATGTATGTAAATATTCACTATTTTCAAAAATATTTTTTATTTTAAATTAARCAATGCTATATACAAATACAAGCATACTAATGTAAAAGGCTACTGTTATAAATATCACGCTTAAACATGAACAATATGAGAGATAACAATTGGCATATTTACGAACAACAAAAACAAGTAATTTGGAARAAAAATAAAAAATATTGCTTAATTAAATGGACAGTTGCACTATTTTCTTCTACTGTGCGTGCATATAAGGCCTCTGTTGCTTGTCAATTACATTTATAATTCTAACTACAATATTTGTCTCTAATGGACATTAATTCGTCATAAAATAGTAGCACTAACGTAGAATGCGGTGCGATGCGCAAGTAATTTGGCCAAAATCCTTTGTATAGACCAAGCAAACCCTCGGTGCGCACAACCTTTACTATACAATCAAGCCAACCATTGTAATATATACCCCTGCCACTGGCATCAACTCCCTGATTGTACAGTCGAGTAGTTAGCACATCGGGTGGTGTTATAGCCAATGACATAATAGTGCCGGCAATACTGCCGGCGCAGAAGGAATTCAATGTGGGTTGTGTTACCCAGCCATTGTCACGTAACATAGACTTCGTTTTGCCGAAAGTGGCAATTTGTGCGCCGGAGCCCAAAGCTGCCCGTGGTACAGCAGCCATTGAACCCCGCCACAAACCAGTTATACCACGCTCAGTATAAATTTCGCGCAAGGCTTGGAAAGTGCCGGTGTGCTTATGTTGGTAGCCAACTGCTATAGCCTTAGCAGCTTGTGATTGCAATTGCGTTTTTATCTGAAATAATCCATAGAGTATTAGATATCATTACACAAGAGTAATTTTTGCTATAAACTATTTGTTTGAGAAATTATTTTYCAAGTGATTATATGTGAATGGATTTACTTCTTATCACTCTACGAGCATGTTGTTTTTGTTACGAGAGCGAATTGCCACAAACATTACACATTTGTACAAACATATAGCTGTACAAAATATTCTGATGTTTTTCGTTAATGAACGCAGCAAACAAATTTACCAGATGATTTCGAAGATGATTCAAAAACCATTTGAACAATTATATAATTTACCATAAAAAAGGGACTAGAAAAATATGTGCCCACACAACCACCCAACGCGCCCCAAAACAAACCCAGTGGGAAGGAAACATCACCATTCTTTTTGTGCATCCATTTTTTTTGCATAGCCGTAGTATAGAAGCCTAATCTAAGGAAAAATATATTTCATAGAAAGTTGTTCAACCAATATGTACACAGTCTTACCTAAAAGAATTTAATATAAATTGAAAGTACAGCGCCGGCACTAGTCCCTTTTGTAGACCACTTATTCCCTCATTCCGCCCGACTACAATAAACGCATTAATTACTCCTTTATAAGGCTTCACATATGTGCCACTAGCAGATAGTTCGCCTTGAAGTTGTATTCTCGTCTTTATCACCTATTTATATTCAATGAGAGTAATAAGGATATACTAATTTAAACTAACGGGTACCAACTTCTAATGGATTTGTAAAGTATGTAGCTCCAAGGGAAGCTGCACCGCCAATAATAAAATCTGATATATCCATTCTAAGTATTTAACGACGAAGTGGTGTTGATGAATTGTAGAACACTATCGCAAAACAAAAAAAAACACGCTACTGTAGTCTGCGATTGCTGAAACATTTGCTAGTGCAAAAAATATTGACACATTACAGCAACAATACACTTATGAAATTCTTTTCCATTGCGGACTCAGCTAGATCTGTGTTTAAATTACAAAAATATAGTTAAATTAAATTTTATTATCACTTCGAATCTCAGCTGATCTCATACGGGTAATCTGCTGTCACTATAAACAGCTGATGTCATATAACAGTTTGCCAAAAGCAGAACAGCGACATCTATATAATACTGTCTTTCGAACCTTGCGTTGGTTCGGTACTGTACACATAAATCAGAGGAATATTGAATATTTTCTTTGGCACATTTCTTGACTTTGAAAATCGACAAACAAACTATGTTGTCAATTTTATTCTAATATATTTGAATACTTATATTTGCGGGGTTGTCACTTTTTCCATCTCATGCAAGGCAAAGGCATGCTCAGGGAGATGCCATGGTGTTTGTTTTTATGAATGAAGCAAGTTTGCCTGTTGAAAGTCGCTTGCGTTCATGAATGAAAATATTATTGTTGTGTACTTTTCTACAAATTTGGGCATCGATTATTTGTCTGCCATATTGACTTGTGACGCTGCTGATGCTATTTGAGACGTTTGTTGTTTTTGTAGAAAAATATTTGTAGTTTATGCGGGTGACATACATATCTACATGTGATCCCATATAAGTATGTATGTATGATGCTATTTTAAACGATTGTTGTATTTATAAAGCAATGTTTATAGTTTTTGCGGGTGACATATCTACATATGAACGCATATCTAATGTAATTGTGTATGCATTATTTGTGTGCCAATGTCATGCGAGCATATWTATGTACATATGAGCAGCGCGCATATGTTATTATTGATAAGTGATAATATGGTTTGAATTCGCGAAGGCGAACATAAACACATGGTGGTCATGAAACATGTGATACTTAGATAAGTTTTGAATGATAAAATGTAAGATTAATGTACATTTATCACTATTGTAATATATTTAATTTTTTTAATTATGATATTTTGTTATATACATATGTAACTACGAATATTGCTTTGAAAAGTAATTTAGTTCAAATGTATTCAATTGCACATGTATTCATTAATATGCACAAAAAGAATTCAAACGAAAACACATGTTTGCATATAAACGTATAAAAATATAAGCAAAAGCCAGAGAATGTATAAACATAGAGAAGGTGCAAATTGAAATCTGTATGAAGTTCGATTGGACGGCTAACGGAGCTTATAGGATTGTATACGGAATTCACCATTCTCACTGCTATTTAGCAGAATTGAGCACGTTCAAAGGCAAATACATATGTAAAACGACTGATCTCACGCGAGAATGAGTAAAGAGAAATACTTTGAAGAAAAATGTACAAAGTCATACAGAGAATGTAAAAAAAAGCATTCTATGAGTCACATACATATGGGGGATATTATACAAGATCCCATTTTTTCCGAAAAATGGTAAATTTTTTTTTTTTTGTTTACAAAATCTATGTTTATACATTCTCTGGCTCGACAACGACTGAACGATAGAGCGTAAGCGTACGTGTGAAGTTAGTTKGCAAAATTTTGCTATGAAATGCCGATCACTGATGTACATATGCATATTGTTTCACACGAAATTTCTGTTGACACGGACAACCAATGGCGAAGCTCAAGTTTTGTTTTTTTGTTGTTGGTAAAAAATCCAAGCTGTGCCGAAAACACAAACGAACGATTGCCAATTGCCACTGCTTCCCTTGCCTCTGTAACAGCTTTTCCAACAAACCAGCGTAAATATGTATGTTTATGTATGAGCTTGCATACATATCGACGCAGATTTTTGCAAGTCGCGTAAAAATATTTTTTGCATTCCTTGACAAATGTGCCACAATCAAAGATACAGATTTTTGAGGTTCTTAAAAATAAAAATATAATATGGCACGTAAGCGAGTGCGGATACTTAAGCGAGTGGTATTTAAAACAATAATCTCTATGTATTTTAAAAAACAAACCGTAAAATGTAGCAAGATATGGGCAGTTAAGAGATGACTTTCATTTAAGTGGAGTTCTGCTTAACCGGGATTCACTGTACAAATAAATCAGAGGAATATTGAATATTTTATTTGGCACATTTCTTAACTTGAAATCGACAAATAAACTATGTTGTCAATTTTAGTCTAATATATTTGAATACCTATTTTTGCGGGGTTGTCTTTTTTCTTCTCATAAAAATATCAGACATGCGGATGACATATCTACATGGGTACGCATATCTGTATGTAAGTCGGTGTATACATTATTTGTGTGCCAATGTCATGCGAGCATATTTATGTACTGCTCATACATATGTACACATGTTATTATTGATAACTGATAATATGATTTGAATTCGCGAAAGCGAACATAAACACATATGGATGGTTACGATACATGTGAATATATGTACATATGTATGTATGTATGTAAGGTTTGCCAATTGGATATTCCAAGCGTAGCCAGGTCCTTCTCCACCTGTTCCTTCCAACGGAGTGGAGGTCTCACTCTTCCTCTGCACATGTTTACCCACTGATTATCTGGTTTTTTACCCGCTCATTTTTGGCAGGGGATAGTCTGTTATATGCATACATATGTATATAATGAAGTATACGCACAAGCATGAATATATCAAATACAAGGGGCCCTATTCTGTATCTCGATTCGTAAATGTATTCTATACGAAAATCGGATCAACTTTATAATTTTTCGAAAGTTGTACCACCCTGTGCCAGAATAAATACGTACAATTTTCGTTTTTGCTTTCTACAACTCAAAAGCTAACGAATATTTTATTCGAAAATTGGCTTGAAAATCCGAAAATCGAGTTACGGAATATAAAAAATCCGAATTCGAGTAAATTTTGTTTCGAATCGAGTTACAGAATAGACCCCAAGATATAATTGCAAAAGTAGACCTTATTTTCATATTATCTACAAATATTGCTTTAAAAAAGTAATTAAATTAAAATGTATTCAATTGCACCTGTATTCATAAATATACACAAATCAAATTCATATGAATACACATGCTTGCATATAAACGTAAAAAAATGTAAGCAAAAGAGCTGACATACATACGTGTGTAACAGCAATATATAGTTCTGAGCATAATTTTTATTCAATGCTCAGATCTGTTYAAGAGCAACTGTTAAGATTTCTCCTGCCAAGCAGGCAGTGGTGAAACTCCCTCATCTCGACCGAGTTAGCCCAAAATATTTTTACGTTCTCCGCGCCGTGAACCTTCTCTATGATAAACGTTCTCTGTACATACATATATCATATGATATGATAATGATATCTATGATATGCGTTCTCTTTTAAGAGCGCAGCGAGAGGTATGGGAAGAAGTATGTGGCATGCAACTCAATTTGTCATCGATATTATGTGGGGTATAATTTAACGGGAAGGAAATTAAAAAAAACTCCCCTTTAGAGAAGAATTTTCTGAAAACTTCAATATAATCGATACTGCAGTTTTTTTTTTTAATTTGCAAAAATGAACGGTTTTGCGGTTAAAATAGTGTGTCACTTAATTATACTCGTATTATACTCGTATATAACCCTCAGGCCGTGGGATTGATCCAAAATCGATGAATCTCACCTCGACAGAAATTTGTTCTTTGTGMTATCCACAAATTTATTAAAATTTTAAATAAAAAAAAATTTTTTAATAATTTTAAATTTAAGGCGATTAAAATCAATCTCAGCAGCTTAGCTAGGCTCGTGAAAGGTGGGTCTATCGAGGTATTTCAATCTCAGTGTGGCATCTCAGTAGCAAGATGATTCCATCCCGTCTTTCTCCATACAGCTTTRCAAAGAGAGTCGGGCAGAATGTAAATCCATTGGACACGGTGGCAGTCAGAACACCAATAATTGTGGAGAGATTGACTTGATTAAAAGCAAGTAGTTCGGTGATTGACCAGCGCTTGCTGAGCTCACTGGAGGTCCAAAGATTTAACGTCWGAATATAAGCAGCCATTGGAGAATCGATTCGACTAAATCGGAAGAAATTGAGGAAAAGGAGCCCAGCGATTWCGCTGTGCACTCCTGACCCATTTCTGGCTCAATGGGTATATGAACAAGCAAAATCGTCGAATTTGAGACGAAGAGCAACATGAAGAGATGGAAGAGCTGCCATTTCATCTAGAGAAACCAACGGTTTAGCGTGGTTTGTGGGTCGATGGAATCTATGTRAATGCAAGGCTTTGAATGGGAAAAGAATAGCAACTATCGATCAAGGGTTTGCGATACCCCAGAAGTTGCACATATAMAACTTTTCGAATTTATGAAGTTTTYAAGGAGCACAGAGTGGTGCAGAATGTACATAWAAGAGGTCTGCTTGTGCCAAATTGCGCCTCTTAAAAACCATTARTGAGTCTTCGGATATTCACCTTACCTTTGGGACATCGAGGACTCTCTTGGAAATTAATTACAAAAAATTTTGACTTTGTTGCGAAAGACTAGATTTTTACAATTCGGCAAATCTGGAAAAAGAAAGAATCGTCAACGTATGATTAATTATACTCCTTTCTGTTATCACATCTGAGTATAGAATCTGTGAAGACTTATATATCTGCGAGTATTGAAACAGGGCCGCTCTTTAATCTTTGAATATTTTTCATTATAGGATATAACTTAAAAGTTTAGAAACAATCTCAACCTTTAAAACAAATGGTACTCTCTTGCCAATACTTCTGCTGAACACTTTCAATCCGTTCACATCATTTTGCTCTTAAATCAAAGAAAACGTTAGCCACTCACTTTAGAAGACAGTCTGGATTCAAAACTTTAACAGTTTTGTACAGACATGRCTTTGTGCGGTTCGTTAATTAGTTSAGCGTTCAAAGGACCGATCAAGAAGAATACTTACGATGTATAGTATGTATGTATGTATATGAATTAAACTATAATGAGTTAAGTCTTGTATATGCTCGAAGCAAGTGTGCAGTTCACATACTTTCATACAAATTATTCTCAGATACGTCCAGTGCTCTAGAGTGTATCGCTGAAAATATCCTACAGTTAAGAAGTCAGGTGTGCCTCACAATGAAAGGAATCTAAGGTACATTATAAGTGTGGTAAACTCAACAAAGSCAACTTATGATTTCGCACTGCTCAGGATACTAGGTGTGTGTTTGGAGAAAAATATGTTTAGCCGGCTAGCCGTTAACAATTATAATTTTATTTAAAAAYTGTTATTAAAATTTGTTAGTCTCAAACCGTCGTAAGTCTTGCGACTGTAGAATTCGATTTATTTGATAGTTATGCCTCTCCTTCAGTGCCACCAGCGTCGGAGGAGCCGGYTGTATGTAAATATTTCCAAGCTAACGGAACCAAAATTGCAGCTGGCACATGTGCAACGGGGTATATCCAAAATCCCGTCCAAGTATTTGTTAAAACGGCCGGTGGTAGGGAGCGTGCCACGTTCATGCTGGCGCCKGTATAAGGTGCCTATTAAAAGAAAGATTCCTTCAGTGCTTTCATCATTATTGTTYTGAAACTTACCGCCGCAAAAATAAGACCGCCAATCAACAAACCAAAGCGTATAGGTAATGAATCATGCACCTGTGAATTGCGTTTATCCCAGGCGCCACAACAAAAATACACAAGTATGCATGTTAAGAAGAACTCAATTAATATTGCCTGCCATATTTCGATACCAAGTACCGGCTTAGTGACGCAGAAGCTGTCGGTGCGTACATATGCCGTAAGGGACGCGAAAAGCAGTGCATAACCGGTGAGWCCGCCCAGAAACTGACACAATACATAAAAGCAACCCAATTGCCACTCCATATTGCCAAGCATGACGGCCGCAATGGTGACGCTCGGATTGATGTGTGAGCCGGAAATCGTGCCGAGTGTATGCACGGAAATGTGCACGGCCAGTCCAAAGCCAATTCCGATCATTGACAAATTTCGTTCATAAAATGATAATGTAATGCCCACCACAGACGCACAGCCGACACACATGAGAATTGCGGTGCCGATGAATTCGCTGACACACACCATGAACAAATGCCTATCGAATTTCATTTTACGATGCCACTTAGTATAATACACCAAATTTGAAGAGAAAATGTCTATATTAATATAAGTATATAATTATATATTTGACCGTTTGAATATTATTGTGAGTTACATAAAAAAAAAAAAAACAAATAAACTGATGAATTTTCCACTCGATATTCAAAGCAAAAAATTATGAGTTTATACGGCAGTAATTTCAATATCAGAGTTGTTTACTCTTCGGCAGATTTCGAACCTTCGTTAAGTAAAAATTTGTGCACGAGTGACATGAGAATTGCTGCAGGATACGTTGTTACATGATATATCCAGTTGTTCGACCAATACCAGTTGAAGAGAGCTCCAGCTAAGCTCTTTGCCGAGTTCATGCTTAAACCGGTCATGTAACCCTGTTGAAGAASAGTAGTTATTATTTAGTGTTTCTAACTATAAGTTTGTAATAATTTTTTTTGGATAAATGTGCTGGATAATTGAGCGAAATGAGATTAGAACCATGCCTATTTCCCCAACACTCAATTTAAAATCCCATTGGCTACAACGTTACTATATGGTCGCTTCATTTTTGAAGAAWTTCGGATCAATGATTTCTTCTGCTATAGAGCTCCGCAAACAGTGGCTTTTTGGGGACGTCGGCATCCCAACAATAGCTTGTGGATTATCATCACACCAATATGATAATTTTGTATATTGGCGTTCTCATTATTCGTTCATCGCACTCGTTTAAAAAAATACCAATTATGAAAATATCGAACATAAGTCAAAAAGTACTCATGAAACAACTTAATTATATGACTTCCAGTACTCGTATAAGTAAATACGTAAGTAAATTCTTTAGAATTTTCATAATTTCTGAAAATAACTTTAACAAATCTTATCCGTTCTGGAAGTTAGCACAACTTTTTCTAATTCTAATTTTCGRTTCAAATATTTGCTATTATTTCTGGTTTACTTTTAAGTGAACATTTAAGAAATCAGAGATAATAAAAGTCGGTCTCGTCATTATAAATAGTATATGTAACTACCCTGTCATTATTTACTTAGTTCTGTCAACACTTTAGTTAAAAGTTCAGATCGTCTTAAAAATGAAACTACAATATTTAATAAAGTTAGTTTTATTTTATAATGCCTAGATTATGTGAACGATGTACAATGTTATCCTTTACACAAGACCTCAAATGAACCAAAGAACACAGCTTCTGAACCAATGGTTTTTGAGGCTCTCCAAATTTCGTTGAGGGTTTCGACAGACCATGTTCTCCAACTCTGATCACAAGCTGGATTCAAATCCG
>NW_017537534.1:1136554-1137199 GCF_001853355.1 Bactrocera latifrons | reverse complement strand
TATTAAATTATTTCAACAGATAATATATGGTATCAGCTACCTGGCTGTCTCGGGATCGAAAAGGCACCAATAAGATCGATCATGTTGTGATGGACGAAAAGACACCAATTATACGACGTCATTRACATACATGACATACTTAGTTCAGCGAATTAAAAGACAGCGACTATGCTGGCTAGATCATGTTGTCCGGATGGACGRAAACACTTCAGCTCTGAAAGTATGCGACGCAGTACCCGCCGGGGGAAGCCATTGGAGGGACCAAGTGGAGAAGCACCTGGCTTCGCTTGGAATCTCCAATTGGCGCCACCGTGCAAAAAGTAGAAACGACTGGCGCGCTGTTGTTAACTTGGCAATAATCGCGTAAGCGGTTTCTACGCCAGTAAGGAAGAAGAAAAATATATGGTAAGCATAAACTAAAGTCCACAAACATAATAGTGAACCAAAAAAAAAAAAAAAAACTTAAACTGTAACATTTTTTACTTTTGTATTCTTCTTCATACATACAGCAAACGTGTATTTCCCCAATATACTTAAGACACGGAAAACCTTCATTCTGATGCATTAGAAATATTGCGATGACCTGAAACTTATAAAAACCTTAATTGGTAAAATATTTGACCCTATATCGAACGAAGGGAAAGA
>NW_017537534.1:1128088-1134774 GCF_001853355.1 Bactrocera latifrons | reverse complement strand
GCTCCCGCTCCACCATATCCCGCTTGAAAATCACTTTGTAAAAGGTGGCGCTCACCGCTGCACTGAGCATTGGCGCTGCCCAGTATACCCAATGGTCCTGATAATCGGAATTCCAGACAGCTGAGGCAACAGCTTTGACAGGGTTCAGCATGGCACCAGTGTATTGACCCTAAAATTAGTAATTGTATTAATACATTTTATGTCTGTGTGATTCCTTTAGTTAGACCTTACCCCCGCGAGACCAAGGCAGGTAACGGTTAAGCCGAAGCGGATCGGCAATGAGTCTTGAAATGTAATGTTTCGTGAATCGGCCGCACTACAGGTGGTGATTATCAGCATTGCAGTGAGAATAAACTCAATCCAGAATCCTTGCATTGTGGTAATTTGTGGATGTGGTGTGGCAACGCATACACCATGCGCGGCGCCACCCAGCTTCACGGCACTCTCTGGTATTAATGCCATCATTAGAGCGTAACCGAGAAAGGCGCCAAGTAGTTGTCCCAAAAAATAAACACCTGCCATTGTTAGTGAGATCATGTCGTAAATGTAAACGGCCAATGTGATGGCGGGATTCAAATGTGCYCCACAAACGCAACCGAAACAATGTACGATCACCATTACTACTAAGCCAACCGTAAATGCCGACTGAAACACGCTGTGTTCGAAGCTGGCATTATAGGAACATCCCATACAGCCGAGAAATACCAGCATTGCGGTGCCGATTAACTCGCCGAGAAACTGGCATGTGTAATCAAAGGTACTTACATCTATATTCAATTTCTTCAAGCAACTGAAAAATGAGGAGTGGTTATCATTAATAATTTTCTACCGGAAAAGAAACTTAGCCTCAATGACTTTTTCTACTGAACTATTGGAATCGTATCACTTATAGACAACTTAAATYAAATTGGAATTTAATTGAATAAATGTATATATGTATATATGGTTACGTTAAATGGTCGTGGTATGTGGAACTCATATGTTATAAAAGTGATCATAAGTCTACGAAGCAGCTTGAGGCGATCTCAATATATTGGTTCGCCAAAGGTATAACCTTTATAACAGTTATTGCCGAAAATGTTTACATTCAGTCTTGTACAGCTGAGCATTGGATTAAAAAGTGGCTGAACGTTTTCATCTCACGTCCTTCATACAACATTCACAGTTTGCGTCCGACTAATCTATTAACTTAGAGCTTAAATGTCCATTGGACAATTACCAGGAAGCGTTGACGGGATTCCTAGGTTCAGTGCTAGAACGCAAAATTACAAAGAGGGATCCAACTTTTTCTAATTCCGATGTGAGCGGAGTAAGGATGGCCTTTCTTGCTAGTTCATAGGCTAAGCAGAGTCTGTAAAGCCCTTTCGAGGCACTGAACGAATACACCATGGAACATTATTGGCTTGACTGCCCCCACATCTTCCCTATAGCTCCTCTACAGAAGAGTTATTAGTATCATTAGCACGGTCATGCTTCCTCATGTTGTACTTAGTACGATACTTTAGTTTAGTTAACACGATGGCAGCACTTATATTGATAAACTTGTTCTGATACACTCACAAAACTCACAGCCTATTTATTGTAAGATTGCCCTTAATTGTGCCTACTAAGTCAGGTCAAGATAGATGAGGGATTTTTTTATACTCTCGCAACAAAGTTGCTAAAGAGAGTATTATAGTTTTGTTCACATAACGGTTGTTTGTAAGTCCTAAAACTAAAAGAGTTAGATATAGGGTTATATATACCAAAGTGATCAGGGTGACGAGTAGAGTTGAAATCCGGATGTCTGTCTGTCCGTCCGTCCGTGCAAGCTGTAACTTGTGTAATGATTGAGATATCACGATGAAACTTGGTACACGTATTTCTTGGCTCCATAAGAAGGTTAAATTCGAAGATGGGCAAAATCGGCCCACGCCACGCCCACAAAATGGCGAAAACCGAAAACCTATAAAGTGTCATAACTAAGCCATAAATAAAGATACTAAAGTGAAATTTGGGTGAAAGGATCGCATTAGGGAGTTTCATATTTGGACGTAATTTGTTTGAAAAAGTGGGCGTGGCTCCGCCCCCTACTAAGTTTTTTGTACATATCTCGGAAACTACTACAGCTATGTCAACCAAACTCTATAGAGTCSTTTCATTCAGGCATTTGCATATACAGTTCGAAAATGGAAGAAATCGGATAATAACCACGCCCACCTCCCATACAAAGGTTATGTTGAAAATCACTAAAAGTGCGTTAACCGACTAACAAAAATGGTCAGAAACACTAAATTTTACGCAAGAAATGGCAGAAGAACGCCGCACGAAGGCTTTTTTTAAAAAATGAAAATGGGCGTGGCGTCGCCCACTTATGGATCAAAAACGATGTCTCAGGAAGTACTCAACCGATTTCAATTAAATTCGGTATATAATATTTTCTTAACACCTTGATGACATGTACGAGAGTATAAAATGTTCGGTGACACCCGAACTTAGCTCTTCCTTACTTGTTTAATAATAAATCTGTTAATTTCTTCCTCGCATCCGGTTGGCTAATAACCGGATTCTTAGTCAAATAATTCACTTCATTCACTGTTGATGTCGCAATTTTGGGGGGATCGGTGATCAGCGTATCGCTGTTCGAATATACACAAGTATTCAATTTAAAACAAACCTTCTTGTCCATCGAATCGGCTGTGGCTCGAGAACATATGTCGGCTGTTGTAAGGATTCTACGCCCATTATATTTGAATTTTAGTCCCGTGCTGCCAACAAAAAACAACGTGTACCGCGCTTGAAGTGAAATTGAAAACTATCACTATAAAAACTAGCAAACGAAAGTAAATTAAAGGCAGCAATAAACCGATCGCACGATTCCTTCAGCCAATATTTCCAACTGATATAACGGTGTATCCATACTTATAGCAGTAATATTTGCACGCTGTCTGCCATACTAAATTTTGAAGTGTTTGGTAGTTGAGTTTTGCGTCGCTTTTGAGTTTATTTTAACTTAATCTTCACCATTGTAATGGAGTGCTCTATTGCAAATACATTAGGAAGGTTGGAAAATTACCCACATTTATTTTAATTAAGTTCCTAAGAAAACTTAAAATAAAGTGTGCATAAATATTCTTTGCACAAAAATGCAAACAGTTTGGAGACAAATCGTGAATTGGAAATGAGAAAAAAGATTTCATTGATTAASTAAATCATAGGACTAACCGCATCAGCAAATATGAAATCCTTAACGAGTATTTCTTGTGGTCACTGTTAAAACATTGGCGAAATTCGTCAAAGTCGTAACGAGTCAAATGTAGGGAATCGTGGACTGCTGGATTTACCTATTCCGTGCTATTCCGCTTTAAGCCACTTCTGGATTACCTTAATATTTAGTGATATTTAATGAGTGGAAACGGTAATTACGTCTTGGAAAGAAAGGACTTTTAATGCCTATTATCTTTTATTTGCATGGCTTATACTTATTACTTGTTTAATTATAAGTGGCCAGTCAAGTATTAGACGAGTGCTTACTTAATATTTTCACACAAAAATCGTAAAGTTCGTTTAATTAGTTGTTAACTGTATGGTACATCATTCTGGTCGTGCTAATTCAATAATTAAATTGGTAAGAACTTTAGAGGTTGTTTACAAGTTCATAGAATAGTCATTTCATTTCGGTACTTATTGGTAATGGCACTTGTAAATGAGGTTATTATTAATTTGAATTCTCTCTGCTGCCTCGTCTTGTTTTGAATTGTCTTTGYAATCTATCCAAGTACTTCTTCAAGCAGAAAACGTGTTAAAAATGTAACGATAAGCTCCTTAGTAATTTGTAAACACTTTGACAAATCTACTTATCTCCAAAGTCAACAAATGAAGGTGCCATAAAACCTTTAATATAAAATCTTAATTTAATTATTGAGAAAGACCTTAATAATGGATCAGTTTTAAAACTCTAGTTTTTAGATAAGAAGCAGCTCCTTTACATTGTCCGAATGTTATGGAATAATATTCAATAACACGAACGCCAAGGTATTATGCCATTTGACGGATACCATATGTTTTAAAAACTTTGTGGTATTAATAGGAGACACGTCTACTTATGATACTTAACGGCTAGGGGATAACTTGAAATGTGTACTTATTGTTAAAATATAACGAATGCATGAGAACAGAAGCAAACAATATTATACGAGTATCTAACTAAATCGCATCGTTATCGAAAACATCGTGAATAAGATKGTGAATATGAATGCATGTGAAGTATCGCCATATTGCCTAATTTTACCGTAGTTGTTAGAAGAAGAGGGTAGTTAAAATATGCCATTAATTAAAAAATGCTGTAAACAATTAAGATTGCTCATTGTGATTAAAAGCTACCCTATTTACAATTTATAAAATGAATAAAATTAAATTATTTATCAACTATATTGTCCACTTTAAAGTAATCTTCACCAGCTATAATACACTTATTCCAACTACTTTTCCATTCTTCAAACACTTTTCATAAGCACTTTTTGGGATGGTCTTCAGCGAATTTAGCGAATTTTGTGTTATCTCTTCGATCGATTGAGAATGGGTTGCAAGGAGCCAAGTTCTATTTGGGGAACAAGATAAAATCACACGCAGTCAAATCAGCACTGTATTCGGTGGATTGTTGATCCGCACACGAAATTTGTCCCAAATACAAAATTTGAGATAAATTCGATAAAACGATATTTTATCCATTGTAAAAATGGCGTCCCCCGACTTAAGGAGCTGCTATAACCAAACTGGTTGACAGATCGCGTTCATATTCGTTATAGTAATTAAGGGCAGTCCTTCCAACTTAGCAAAATACTTTTTTTGAAATATCATTTACCTGGGSAATACTTTTTTATCAGAATGTATATACCTAAAATCAATAGGAGTGGGAAGTTAGGAGCTATAAAATACAACTGAAAAGTAAGAACAGTGAGAAAGTATAGGTTAGCCAAATATGTCCCTTGCAAGACAATAGAACGAACAGGTACCCGGAAATAAATTCCTTACGTCATCCACTGCGTTTTACTTACATTTATACAGCCGTTATCAAAATAACAGGAGTGCTGTTTCATATCTATTTCTCTTCGCTGCAATATTTTCTTTTATTTTTGTTCTTTTTTCACCTAATTACTTTCAATATGAATGCAAAACATGACGCCCCGTTATAAACTTGCTACTTGCATAGCTGGAGACAGGAACAAAGACGATTAAATAATAATAATTTAACAGYACACAGCCCGAAGATAATTCTTTTCATACAAAGCAACACCTAGCAGCCCTGATTTAATTTGCAAAACGACACTTTGACTGGTCACCAGAAAAATGGCGTACCATATTATGGACAGATGAATCTAAAATTGTGCATGGTGAAAATCTGGTCGATAGTAGTCTTATCCCACGGTCATTGGAGCAGAGTATGAGGTCCCCCTTTGTGTTGATTGGCAGAGCACACTTAGGTTCCAATCAGCGGACATGCTTTCATGCTTCCATATTTTGCAAAGAAGCTGGTGCCTGCACCTTGTCAGTCCTTTGCTGCAGTATTTGAGTAGCTCCGCCGCTAATYCATCGGCCCCTGCTTTGTTGTTCTTCAGGCGGATAATTGCTATTCGAACTATATCATAGTCGAGCAATTGAACATTTATTCCATTGTTATCGACTAACAAATCGGCTGCRCGATCTTCAGATGWTACACTTTCACTGMYATTCAGCTGGAGAAATGTGTCCCTGTTCATATTGTGATCGATCGMAACATASCGAAGTAGCTTGTTCGCTTTCTCTCCACTGCAGCATGACAGTCGTCATTGTACTGGCTGTTCTTACGACCTTTACGTTCACGTTCCTAGACACCGAATATTTAAAYCCCGATACCTATACTTGACTTGTGATCGAAAATGTTTGTCAATGTGTGAGATATATAATTGAAATTAAGGGATAATTTTTCTCTTATAATGGTATGTCTGTATGTCAAAAATAGYTTGAATTGGACAAATACTTCCCTTGGCMCCTATATATCACATATAAAGATTTTCGGACTTCYGGGTGACTTTGTATTGCATATATCAGCCAATATGTGAGCTATCTCAACGAAAATGAGAGAGTGCGTTTTACTCATAACAGTGTATCTTTTTGGCAAAAATAGATAAAAGTGAACGAAATCTTGACCTATATAACTAATATCAGGATTTTCGAACATCTGACTTTACTCTATAAGGTAGCTGTTTTAGTATGTGGCATTTTAATAGTATGTGGTATTGGGAAAAATATATYAAAACGGGTCGATAATACCCCAACTCCACACTACATATAAGGATCTTCGTTTTTCTAACAAATCTCATGCTTTTGTCAGTTTATGCGCTATATTTTTAATATGTATATATATATAGTACAATTGTTTGGATTTCGATTTTCTGGTTGACGTTTTACACCTTAWAGTATTTCCTTGGCTTTGATCCTTGCAAGTTGTAATAGTATAAAATGTTCCATTGCACCCGAACTTAGCTTKTCCTTACTGGTTTGTTTATATTTTTTCATTACTGACTATGTAAGATAAAAAAAACAAGTAAGGAAGGGCTAAGTTCGGGTGTCACCCAACATTTTATACTCTCGCATGATAAAGTGATAATCGAGATTTCAGGCGTGGTTGTGAACCGATTTCACCCATATTTGGTACATGTCATCAC
>NW_017537534.1:1126435-1127200 GCF_001853355.1 Bactrocera latifrons | reverse complement strand
CGATTTGCACTTCTATTATTTTGATAACAACTGTAAGTGCTTATACTTGTATGTATGTGTCTATATTTCSAAAATGTATAAAAATAGAGTGTAGGAAATAATTGATTGATATATTTTGTCAGAATAATAATATTWAAGAAATGAAATTTTCGAAAAATMAATTTTTTGCATTGTCGGATAGTATACACTGTAATRAAMATTTWCCAAAATTTTCAAATCSAAATTCAAATTATTACGGTCGCTACAGCGTTTCTTGTAACAGGGAACATAGTGGGGAGCGAGACAATTTTTACCTATAAACTAGAATTTATGTATAAGTATGTATTTGTGAAGTGTGTATAATCTGTGGATCAAAAATAATACTACGTCTGCTTCATAATAACAAGGCTATGACGCGTAAGTTTAGAAGTGTAGCTACTCTGCATAGTATACTGAAGGGTTTAAGACTAAATAGTACCAGTACTAAATTATGTAATCTTGCTTTRTTCTATACTTTGATGTTGTCGGACAAATTTAATTAATTTTTAGTTTTAACTAGCCATTCTACATCAGTTTTTACACACTCCTCTCATTCCCTCCATTTATTTCTTGGCTCTTTAAAAACTTGGTATTGGTAGCGATGGTCTCAGTAAGGAAGGACTTTTTTGTTTTAAACAAAACATTTAGAAACATTTTCGAGAGTCTGATTGATAACTACCAGATGTTTTATTATAATTGCAAGCCTAAATATTGKTTGTCAAAAAAGTCTTGCGGTATTTTCGCTAG
>NW_017537534.1:1112659-1125641 GCF_001853355.1 Bactrocera latifrons | reverse complement strand
CTGTCAACAACTGGACCGCTTGAAGGCAGCACTCATGCAGAAGAGGCCATCTTCAATCAACAGAGGCCGAATTGTGTTCCATCAGGACAATGCCAGGCCACACGCATCTTTAGTGACGCGTCAGAAGCTCCGGGAGCTCGGATGGGAGGTTCTTTTGCATCCACCGTATAGTCCGGATCTCGCACCAAGTGATTACCACCTGTTTCTGTCCATGGCGAACGCCATGAAGTTGGCCACAAGAAAGTCCTGTGAAAATTGGCTTTCCGAGTTTTTTTGCCAATAGGGAAACGAACTTCTATGAGAGGGGCATTATGAAGTTGGCATCTCGTTGGGAACGCTTCATCGAACAAAACGGCGCATATTTGACTTGAATCGAATTATTGTAACCAATTTTATGAACAATTGAAAATTCAATAAAAATACCACCAGACTTTTTTGGCAACCTATTATAAACATTATACTACATTTTTGTCGATGATATATGTTTGTATAATGTTTACCATATAATATATATTTATATAATTGATCAGTATGTCGAGCTGAGTCGATTTAGCCATGTCCGTCTGTCTGTATATAWACGAACCAGTCCCTCAGTTTTTCAGATATCGTTCTAAAATTTTGCAAACAAATTTGCAAGCAAATTTGCAAAATTTTTCTCTTCAAAAAGCTGCTTTGTCGGAACTGGCGGTATCGAACTGCTATAACATATAGCTTCCTTACAAACTGAACGATCAGAATCAAGTTCTTGTACGGAAAACTTCCACATTTAACAAGATATATCCAGGAAATTTGGTACAGATTATTTTTTTGTGGCAATAATGTAATCTCCGAAGAAATTGTTCAGATCGGATTACTATAGCATATAGTTTCCATTCAAACTGAACACATAGTTACTAACAGAAATGCACCTGTGAAGGGTATTTAGCTTTGGTGCAACCGAAGTTAAYGTTTTTTCTTGTTATAGTTAAAGTTTGGTTTCTTCAGCAATCAACTATATTACTTGTTTTCGGAAAAAGGTTGAACATGACTACGAACGTCACTTAAGTCATCGGGCAAATTTATATTTGCTGTGAGTAGTAGTTGGATATAAGGTTGATTTGGGTCGAAAAAAAAAAATTTGATTGTTGCTATTAGTTGTGATATTGGAAAGAGAAACCAGAATTTCAGTAAACCTTAAATAACTTTTACTATCGTTACCACTGTATTGCTTACTTTTTTGTCCTCAAAATGGACAGCATAATTTCAGAAGTCAATTTATCTTATATTTTTATACTCTCGCAACAAAGTTGCTAAAGAGAGTATTATAGTTTTGTTCACATAACGGTTGTTTGTAAGTTCTAAAACTAAGAGTCAGATATAGGGTTATATATACCAAAGTGATCAGATCAGTAACTTGAGTAAAAATTGAGATATCATGATGAAACTTGCTACACGTATTTCTTGGCTCCATAAGAAGGTTAAGAAACAATAAATTTTACGGAAGAAATGTCAGAAGGGAGCTGCATCCAGGTTTTTTTTTTAAATTGAAAATGGGCGTGTCTTCGCCCACTTATGGRCCAAAAACCATATCTCAGGAAGTACTCGACCGATTTCAATGAAATTCGGTATGTGATATTTTCTTAAYGCTGACGACATGTACCAAATATGGGTGAAATCGGTTCACACCAACRCCTGAAATCTCGATTATCACTTTATCATGCGAGAGTATAAAATGTTCGGTGACACAAGAACTTAGCCCTTAGTTACTTGTTGTTTCTATTTTTATTATTTAATGGGTTTTTATGAGTCGAAGAACGCGACCTTCGCAAGATACCAACTTTCAAAGYAAACGAGATTCTGACTCCATGTAATGATATTATAACCTTATCACCWGCGTGGAGAAAAAGAGGTAGATCGGCAACCMCGGATGTAAGTACGGATGCCGAACTGTAATCCTCTACTCATTTTAAATCTAATATAGTTGATATAAACATATATTATATAAACAAATGTATTAATATATGTATGTAATATTATGAAAAAAGATCAGGAGTATGGAATGTGCGCTCTCTGTTAGAGCTCAAATTATCGCAATAACGCTGTTCCATCGCTTCAACTCTTATGCTCGGCCTCTGTGGAATCAGATGATCTGACTTGGGCGAAATCACAACATTAATAGGTGGTGGTGTGGGATTTCTCCTCCTCAAGTCAAGTACCCAAAAAACGCCAACGACATTCTATGTTGAAAAGCTAAAATACGTAGAAAATTTTAATAGATTTACGGAATCCCTGGAAACTTTCCTTACAGCAGGACTCTTGGGATTGGAAAGTTTTTCTTAATGCAGCGGAGKAGCACATTGACTACAAAGTGAGTACCGGATCTTTGAACCCACATGTTACCTCATAAATAAATACAAATTAACAATCACAGAGCTGCAACAAGGGTACACCAATATCGACAAGCAAATGAATAAAAATGGCAGAGCTGATAAAAGATRTTGAACTTATAATGAGCACGCAATGCACAAGCTGAACGATTACATCGCTTAAAAACAGCAAAGCTCCCGGAACGGACAACATCAATCTGGAACTACTTAAAGCTAACCTTACTGCGAAACGTTTGGAATTCCGGAAAAATACCAYCTAAGCTTAGTGAAGAAGTTATTACTCTTCTTCGAAACCGATGTAAGACAAAAATGTGTTTTATCGCCGCTCTTATTTTATTACTGCTTGACTGCGGTAATAAGAGGTATTTTTGGGATGGGAATGGCCGATTAGAAGATCTAGACTATGCTGATGGTATCGGTCTGTTGACATTAGCCGTTTCAAGAAATTGTAAACAATACAATACTTCTTTAGTCGCTGTTTCCGCAATATATTCCGAACCAATTTTATAAGCAATGGAAATTGCTAATTTTTAGTAAAATGTCGAATTGAGTATGAACTCTGCAAGTGATGAAGAAAACTGTGTGTGCAATTATTTATAATTTAGTCACTCTCGTGTTGATRACCTGTTGGACGATGAATCGATCAATTGATCTTCAAGCTGAAAAAATCAAACAAACTCATCTACGTCTGTAGATATTTATATAAATGTAAACATTGGCAGATATTCAAATAAACGAGCAAACAGTTCTCTACTGAGCGTACTAGTCTCCGGTATATTTTGCAAGTAACGATTTAATTACTATTCAACATAAAATATGTACATACACGGAGTACTCAAATAGAGGCGAGTTTTGACCGCATTGTGGGTTTTGGTATTTGTCAACATCAAATAAATATTCTGGAAATAAATGAACAACGAATTATCTTTGAGAGACCTCTGTATCTTATATTTAATATATGTAATTGATAGTATACAACGGAAAACGTTTTGATAGTACCTTCTACCCACGTTGTCTGATACAAATAACCTTCAAGTCAGCTTAGTGAATATAATCTCCTCAAATTAAACGGTTTTTCATGCAAGAACTTTAGTTTGATCGATCGWTTGGTATGACAGCTGCATCCCATGGTCGGTCGATATTGGCGGTTCCAACAAATGAGTAATTTCTTTGAGAGAAAAGAACGTGTGCCAAATTTATCTCCCCATTGGAGATACGTAGTCGGAGTGAGCGACAGATTTTTTCTGCTCGTCACGATGATCATTTGTGTATATACATACATTAAAATGATGATCTTGATTATTTATATATAAGTACATACATATGTGTATATATTACAATGTCTCCTACGTTACTACTATAGGTTAATTTTTAAACGAAATTTGTGATCCTGTTTAGTTCTGCGGAAAGTGGTTTGCGGATATTTTCCAGTTCATTACATTTGCTTGCGCATTACAGATGCTCTATAGTCTCCTYTTCTTTTATCTTCGGACATATTCTACAATAGTCATTGTAGGTGGTGCCATCCTCCAATATTCCATTCTTGCCACGTTTGTCTGCTTCTTGAGCATGTTACTTATTGACTCCACCAAGTCACAGCCATATTTATAACATCTTTGGCGATTAAATGTCTACAAGTAGCCAGAGGTATATAAGTTCCCTCTTTTCCGGATTCTAATTGCAGCAAGGTGTCTGCTCTGTATAGTTCATCTACTTCACAGTTGCTAGTAATGTCATTATGCATGAAACCAGGTTTAATRTAAAATATGATGTTAGATCCACTAAGAGATCACGGAATTTCCTGAAAGAAAAGGCAATATTGGTGGAGGAACAATGTATATCTTGGAACATAATCCTTACAGGGCGTACCACCATATTTTTTGATGTAGTAGAGGAAAATTTTTATTCAGCCATAAAGCTCAATTTTGGTTAAATGGGTCCGTTAGAAACGAAATTGTCACATTTGAAGTGATGATAATCCACAATGCATTGTTGAGAATTCGTTATATTCTTAAAAAGTTACACTGGGCGCTATGGACAAAGGGAATATTTGGTTCATACTGCTTCAAAAGGAATGTCGGCCACAATATAACAGTAAGTAGGGTACGCAAGAAAGTCACKATTAATGACTTGTAGTGAAATAGCATTTGTTTAAAATCGAACTCTTTATAATAATATAACGCATTTCTATATATAATTTAGATTATATAATTTCATTTAACGTACTTACATTTGAATTAACCCTGATGGAAAATGGGGTTTACGTTACTTGCGTAATGTATGTATGTATGTCATAGCAATATCAAATGAATAAGCTTATAATACCTCAGAGGCAACGATTTTGCCTTTATTTAGAAGGCGCCATACATATTTGCAAAACCGAGCCCTTTTCAAATTGGTCATTTGTTTGCGCTTTAGATATGGTAGCATTGTGGGTTGAGTATAACAAAAATCATACGAATAATTAAAAAAGTTCCAAAAATTGATTTTATCTTTATCAGTCTATTAAGTGATTACMCAAAATCAGGTCCACAGCATTGAGGAGGCCAACTGCATCTTTTGTCTCCGTTTCATGTTCACAAATTTCTTATTTAATAAATATCGGCAGTCCATTTTTATACAACCAGATGCCAATATGTATATACTCGTCCACATGTATTTATAAAAATGCTTCAAATTAAAGTCAAGGCAAATAGTAAAATTAAACGATATTGTAAGGCCAAATGAAGCAGACAATGTTTTAATTTTGCTTTTCCACTGGAATATCCCCAAAAGTGCCGGAGTTCAACAATATTGTCATATGCACTATATGTTCATATAAATATACAGATGTACATGAGTGACACTGCTCCGTAATCGACTTTAAAATTGCATCCAAACAGGTTTGAGTTAGTGGTCTGTTTACTTTTTAAGAATTTATGGGAAGGAGTTAGTTTCAGTAGTGGAAAAGGTCGTATAGTTCATGTTATGCACAGTTATAAAGGTATGTATGAGTGTATGTGTGTATGCATTTCTTACATAAGACCTTTAATAAAAGATACAAAGGAGAAGAAATATTGTATGAAACGAAAAAGGGGTTTTAGTTTTGAATTTTATGTAAAAACAGGATTAGACATCTTTTATTTTTATAAAATTAAGAAAGCCCTGAAATTCATAAGCTTAAGCTTATATTACATATAAAAGGCTGTACCTTTATATATATAAATAAAAAGTTGAAAAAATTTGTGAAGAAGTAAGTTTTTTACGTTGCTTTCAAAAAGRTCTCATTCTCGGTGGTTAAATTTTCGCTAAATATTTTTCTTGAGGTTTGGATGGCTCTGGGCATATATCCGGAGTAAGCTATACAGTATAAGTGGAAGCGATTCAAAATTCTATTTGTTAATTTTTTTTTATAATTTTAATTACATTGTGATTAACACTCCCTTATTTAATTCAAAGTCCACTTCAGAAAGGATATTTACTTTTATAATCATGTTTGCTTTCATACTTTGAAATAAATCCACCGTGCACAGTGACACTTAATCGAAGTACCAGTATTGCACGCATTTAGTTTGCACAGTTTGTGGCTTCGTCAAATWCGAATATCAATTGATGATCGACACTTGTTGACCATTATAATTTTGCAATAATTGTGATGCTTAGGTACACATTCATACATTTTTATAACGGGTGCTTCAATATAATCACGAGCCTATCATAAATTTATTAGAGAGGTAACTGATTGTAACCAACTCTCTTGGATGGCTGAAGGCATAACACGTAAAGAGAGAGTTTATCAATGTATGTACTTTTTCTGAACCTACTGACTAGACTTGAGTGCAACTGATCTTTGATACCGTCTATATACGATAATATTGGGACATAACATTATTGTTTTTATATTTTACAATAATTGTGGCCACACAACAATTGTGACTCCCCCGCTTGGCGTCATTTACCTAAAATTTAGGATTAGTTCATTACATTTTTGAGACACCCTTTATAAAGCAACGCAGATCTGTTCGTATGAACAGATGTTGCAATTCATAAAAATACAGATAAATGTTCATTCGTTTACACACTTAAATGAGAAATAATTAATAAAAAGGGAGCAAAGTGCTTTGTTGCTGCAGTTGATCTGCTAAGTGAGTACGCGTAGTGCGAAAAGTGCTTGTGCGAATCCCTTCAAGTTAGCTGCGTTAATTACTTATTAGCAACAAGCGTATCAGCGTATTTCCCGTGTTAGTTGCTCCAGCAGGAAAACTGCAACGTCAGTGTATGTGCATGAAAAAACACCAAACCGCCAAAGCCCGGCAGCCTACGCTAATTTTAGCATTTCAGCGCTTTGGCTCCTCAGTCACTTTCCGCGCTTTACAACGAAAACATCAAGATGCGGACAATTGCCGCCGTGATTGTGGCCGCGCATTTGGCAATCGTTGTCGTCGAAGCCACAGTCGTGYCGCGCTCTGAACCAGTCGCTTCGGCGGAGACTTCGCTGGCGCGTCTCAACTTCCTGGTTGGTGTGGCGCAGTTGGGCATGCTCCGCGAAAACGGCACGCGCTGTGGCAGAGAACTTGAAACTCTGCTGAAGGCTGTAGCGGCCAAAGAGTTTTGGAGCTTAAAAGGTCTCTGTGTGTTCATTGCTGCCGTTCAAAGCGCTCGCTTTATCAGTGTGTTTATTATTTTTGCGACCATATTATTATTATCTGTTTATGTTTAACTTAATTTCTTGTTTCTTATCGACACGCCGCAAGTGCTCGATTCGTTTGGCGTGCCACCGAAGTCCTTCAGTTGGGGCAATAACCACTGGTTTGGCCCGCAGTGGCAGTGCAACGATTTGAATAGGCCWTACGTTGTCGCGACCTCGTCAGAGTTTTTACGCACCTACGCCTTTGATCCGTTCAATGTCACCAGCCCTTTTCGCATGCGTCTCACCATGGTGTATATGCGTTTCTCCACGCCCCACTTTATCGATTTACGGCTTCCGTATGAGGTGATTCAAATCTACAAACTCGTTCRTTTTTTAAATGGTGTGCTTATGTAAATCTGTGTCAAATGTGTATTTGTGATTTTTCGTGAAATGTAGCCTTTCATTCATATCGGTCTGTGTTTGCCGCAATCCTGCTCAAGTGCCGCTCTGCGTCGCTACACGGACGAGTACTTTCTGCGCGGTGAGTTTACGATGCAACGCGATTTCAAGCTCCAAATGCAATCGGTTGCAGCCAGAGTACCGTCTATAGGCTTGGATTTCTTGCAGCAAACCGGAACACTAATTTCYATGTAAGTGTACCAATGTTGTTATATGTTTTCTGTTGAGAAAGTAAGCCGCGTTTATAGCCCGGGAGAGTGGAAAAGTTTTAAAAGCTGCTTATAGTTGAAAATCAAAACAAATTAAGTAACATACAAATAGGAAAACTTGATTAAAGATAGGTCAATGTAACAAAAGCTGTGTGATAAAGCTTCCTGATATAGTGCACGTATACATATATTAACGGTTAATGCAGACAACACAAGTTCAGGTATTTACGGCTTAAACTCTTTTTACTCTCAATACCCTAGTTTTTCGTTGTTTGCTAAAAAATGTGCTATAATTATATTAATTGACCAGACGCTTCACATAAACTYAAAAATATCCATAAGCGTGCTTATCTTTATGAAATAAGTAATTGAACTGCTATTTTGCCACGTTATATTTAATACCATATTTTATCGGTGGTTTTGAGGCTTCTTCTTCTGAAAAAAGCTTTCGTAGCCCAAAGATGCTCCATCACGTTTAAGTTTGGGAACTGTGTGAATCCATAAGTTTAATCCCACGGCACGTATATATCGCTTTGCCAAAGGTCGAGTCCAAATATGTCAAGACGTGGGAGATATGAGTTTCATCGAACCAAAAGACTTTCATCAAGTCGTTAACAGTAAAATGTTCAAAATTAATAATGAATTCTAACCGGACCTTACAATGTTATTCGCTTAAAAATAGTTCCTCTTCCTTCCACAAMATAAATRTAATAATAATAMTGATATAYAGATATAAATACGCCAATTGTTTCTCATGATGTACAAAGTAGCTGCCCCTTAAAAGGGACACAATTTTTCAAGTTGGTGCAGATGCAGCGAAGCTACTGAAGATATAGAATATGTTGAAACTTATATTGTCGGAAATTTCTAATGAAGATTTTTCTGGGTTGGCTACTTCTTCTTCTTCTTTATTGGTGTAGACACCGCTTGCGCGATTATAGCCGAGTTAACAACACCGCGCCAGTCGTTTATTCTTTTCGCTACGTGGCGTCAATTGGATATTCCAAGCGTAGCCAGGTCCTTCTCCACCTGGTCCTTGCAACGGAGTGGAGGTCTTCCTCTTCCTCTGCTTCTCCCGGCGGGTACAGCGCCGAATACTTTCAGAGCTGGAGTGTTTTCGTCCATTCGCACAACATGACCTAGCCAGCGTAGCCGCTGTCTTTTAATTCGCTGCACTACGCCAATGATGTCGTATATCTCATATCGTTCCATCAAATGCGATACTCGCCGTGGCCAACTCGCAAAGGACCATAAATTTTTCGCAGAACCTTTCTCTCGAAAACCCGCAACATCGACTCATCAGTTGTTGTCATCGTCCAATTGGAGAGGTTCTTCCCGATCCTGATGGAGCTTTTGGTGTTGCTCATTGTCAGTTTAGTTTACACTGATGTTAAATTATTACACCATCAATTTTCACACTTCTATTTTAACCGGTTGATTTTGGTGTATGGGAGGGTTACTATAAGAAAGTTAATGGGTGGTAGTCATTCCACTTGACAAATTTACAAAATTGAAGTGGTATCCATGAAATAGTTTTCATTACATTTCATATATTCGTACAGTTAGGGACTAAAMTGCTGCATATAACAAAAGTAAAAGATATGTTATGTGTCATAACAATGGTTCTGAATTTTAACTGAATAAGAGAGGCGGAGAAAGGTCTTAGCTACTTAGTTGAAGCAAATTAGTTGTATTATTTGGAGACGATTCTTTTATGAGCTCAACAACGGTGCGATATYTTTGTGCAGTTATATAATATATAAAACAATGGAGCCACATTTTGGAAGCGTACATAAGTTTAAAAAAAATATCTCTAAAATTCTTGGACGGAGAGATCTTTGATTAGATTGAGACTCTTAAAGAAATTTGTTAGGAACACATAAAACTAGTAATTTCTAACAATTAAGGAAGGGATATGATCGGGTGCAACCGAAAATTTCATACTCTTCCAACTAGCCAGGACCAAAGCTGGGGAAATACCTGCTGGTGTTGGCAAAACTTCATTTTAGAAATTTTACAAAAGAATTAAAATTCATTGCTTGACAATGAAAAAAAAAATTATTTTTTTTTATAAATACCATACAAATCAAAMGCTGACTGACATATTCGGCAAAATATTAGTTAGGATAACCAAATCAGTGTATGTAGTACTATTGTATAAGGGATTTTGGGTAATCAGGAATTGCCATTTTTATATATTTTATGTATTAATATATAAAATATGATATAATGTTTCCTAAAATAGTTCGAAAATGTTATTAACCCGGTTTTATATATTTTTGTGGTTACCTCATATTATTAACAGAGTTTCATTAAGGTACCTCACAAACCATCATAGGGGTTCYCAATTAAAGTGATATGATTTCTTAAAAAGAAAAAAACACACTAATTGTTAAGAACGATTTTGAATTAATTCGAAAAATAACGCCATTCAGATGGTCGCCTCGGCTTCTTTTATATGAACGAATTCGATGAACCCAATTTTCGAGACATTTTTTCCTTTGACGAATAGCACGTTTAATATTGACATCTAAAGCTTGAAGAGAGTGTCGTTTATTGTTAAAGACCAATGACTTCAAAAAACCCCATAAGAAGTAAGGTAATGGCATTAAATCACAACTTACTGGAGGAGGTGCATGTAATGGTGGTTCATGAATAATTTGTTTATTTTCTACGCATCGGAATCGACAGTATTGTTTATTTAACGCGTCATCCAGATAAAAGTGAGTCACATAGGAGAAGATGATTTCTTAAAAACCCGATTTTATCCATTTTTTGCAGATAGATATACAAGGTGCGTTCCAAAGTAAACTTTTTGAATCTAGCGCCCCTGGTGGCGCCTTCTATATGTCGACTGGTGCTTTAGAATCTGCTATATTTAGTCGATTGTACATTGAGARTTTTATTTCATTTCATTTATTGGAAGTGAAGTTATTGCGTTTTAAGTGTCAGCATGTAAATTTTGTTTTAAAATTGGTAAAACTTTTACCAAAACGTTTCAATTGCTGAAATAAGTTTATGGCGATGATTGCCTATCCCGTAGCAGAGTGAACTAGTGGTTTCAACGTTTTCAAAGTGGTCGTGAGGACAYAAATGACGATCGTGGGCCAATCAAAATCCGTGATCACCGGAAATTTCTTCGAAAYTGTGCGTGAATTCATGAAAAATCAGTCGAAATCATCATTGAAATTCATGGAAATGGAATTGAACATCTCCAAAACATCGATTTATCGAGCGACGCTTGTGACCCTTTATTTGACCAAAAATCACATTTTAACCATTAACCACTCCCCGTATTCACCTGACATGACACCGTGCGACTTCTTCCTTCTTGCCCATGAAAGGAAAGCGTTATGCAGACGTAGATACCATTCAAAAGGCTTGCACCAGCATACTGGCGGCCATACCGGCCAACGAGCTAAAACACTCGTTCGACAAGCTTTTGGTCCGTGCAAAAAGCTGTATTGAAGCAGAAGCAGACTATTTTGAATAAAATAAATTCATTTTGTCGAAAAAACCATTTCGTCTGCTTTTTTTTAAGTCCTGTTTACTTTGGAACACACCTTTTATTATTAGTAGACTCTCTTAATTTGATTAAGACGACTCACATCTTTGCCGAAATATGCAGTATGAAGTCTTYCGGTAGTTTGAAATCTTCTTTTATTGATCCAATTTAACTCTTCTAAATATATGTACATGTATAAAAGAATCAGTTGGAGTTTAGAAATATGTTATACGGTAAGCAGGCGTGGTTGTTATTTAATTTTGCACATTTTCACCCAGTAACATAGAAAATGTATTTATACTTGTAATACTACCTACCTGCATTTGGTTAAGTAGGTCCAGAGTTATGGGCTTTCACCTAAWTAYGGTATGAGAGGTGCCACGCCTGTCGTTAAAATTTTATACCGGCTTCTATGAAACCCTTCTGTACCATCTATAGATTTATCGCACTTTTAGTAGTTTGAAGCTCAAGCTGATTAATGTATATGTAGGAAAGCCGAAAAAATATTTGCCATCAGCGAATTTGGTTGTTATAACGGTTTGGGCCACCTTCCCTGTTTTTTTTAGCCGTCGATTCTCCTCCCTATTTCGCATACATATAGATGGACATGGGTTAAATCAACTCAGCGCAACACGCTGATCATTCATATATGCCCTGTATAAAATTCTTTACCTGTACTAAAACAAAAAAAACAAATATATTCCCCATGGTTATATGCACTCCGCAAATTGCTTCAAACATGTACATACGTACGTGTGGTGAAATTTCGTTGCATGTACAAACTTAAACTTACTACTTGCATTCAACTAGTCATAATGCATTTTTATAACATTTAACATGATTTTTCTCCTCCAGCATTGTTCTCACCACACTGGTTGTACTGATGGTTTTAGCTGAGATTGTTTACCGGTCGAAAGCGAAATTGAAGCTCCAACAAATGTTACATACAAAAGCTCCACACAATACTGTGATGATAGATGGCGTGCACATAACAAATGTTCCGATAGAGTCCGCATATGAAAGTACTGCTGTTAAAAGCTCAACAGTTGAAGAGATTTTATTGTGTTTCCGTTTTACTGAGAATTGGCAACGCGCTTTGAAAGCCGACCGCATGAATTCAAATTCAAACTTTGTGGGTGCTATTGCCGGCGTGCGCACTGTTATTTGCCTGTGGGTTTCCACTTTTCAYGTTTACTACTATTCGGTCTTCGCTCTGTCCAATGCGCCGATGCTGTTCGTGGCAATGGGGAGTTTTCTCAACCAACCGCTTTTAGAAGCCATTTTTTTCGTGGATGTTTTCTTTGTCATAAGGTATGTATATATGTACATTTTAAACCTAATCAACGTGATTTCACTCACTGAATCAAGTATTGATATTAGCGTTCGGTACTAAAGTATGGCAGAAAGATCGAAAAAATTATGTGTTTCGAGCAGGATACGGTTACTCTATAAATATAAAAGAACGTGTTAGTTACGATGGTTATAATTCAAGAGTGACTAAACCGATTTGGCTGAAATTTGGTGTGGAGGTAACTTAGAACCAGAGGACAGATATACGATATACATACATATATATCAAGTTTCATGTAGATATGTTTCTCAATTTTTATTCAATTTACAGCTTGCACAGACGGACAAACGGACGGACAGTCAGTCGGATTTCAACAATTTTCGTCATCCTGATAATTTATATACATATATAYTAGCAGACCCGGTCACGCGTTGCTGTGGCTAAATTTTTTGTTATATTACATTGTAGTAAACTCTTCATGGGGAACAGTTACCCCACCCCTTAATACAATGAAATTAAGAATCCACTGGATTGGAATTTGAA
>NW_017537534.1:1101339-1112391 GCF_001853355.1 Bactrocera latifrons | reverse complement strand
CGCTCACTTTGCCAGTTACGATTCAAGTAATTACTTTGTATACTCGGAAAAATACTCTGAATCAATTCATTTTTTTGCTCAAGAACAGTGGATAAATTATTTGGCAGCTCAATACATGTACTTTTTCAATACGCTTGCGTCGTGCCTCTCTGCTTCGCGCTTGTTTGAGGTTACATTTTTTCGGTGGCATTCGACTTAAAATAATAATTCCATCGTTTAAATATTAAAAAAAAACTCAAAAACATGCTATTATAACATATTGAAATGAGGAGTGCAAAATACTTTTTAAGAAAAGTTGAATAAAAATAATGAAAAATAAAGATATTTGCACAATTATTAAAAAATATGCGGAGATTTTTATGATTTTTTCATATATACTACTGTTATCAAATTGAAAGGTGAATTTTTAATTTCTACTTCACGAGCTTTGGTAAG
Organism: Bactrocera latifrons; assembly: GCF_001853355.1. NCBI lineage: Eukaryota > Metazoa > Arthropoda > Insecta > Diptera > Tephritidae > Bactrocera > Bactrocera latifrons. Next base: position 1,111,956 of record NW_017537534.1, on the reverse strand, counting down.
TTTTTACTCATACTGCATTGGTTATTCGTGATACTTTCGCCATATTTTTAACTAATATCGCGCCTCAACCATCTCATTCGCCTGAAGTTCTTTTAACTATTTTCCAAATAGTAAATGCGTTACGATATAGAAGGTGAATTAAATACGACAGCTAATTAGAAACAGTTGTTTAATGTATTAAAATTTCTTCTAGTGCTAATTTTTATTAATAATATTATTGATTTATGGTAAAGATGTATTTCAAAGGATTTCACGGCAGAACAGCAYGCACGAAACCACTTGTAACCAAAATTCAAAGGAAAGAATGTGTAGACTTTTCCAACGCTTACTGATCTTTGACAACAAATAAATGGAAGCATGTTGTTTGGAGCGATGTAACAGAAYAAATAGCATAGATCCTGATGGTCGAAGGTATGTTTGCCAACCAATCTAACAAGAATTTGATCCTGATCAATCATGGTGTGGGAATTTTTTTCCTCGGGTGGTGTAGATTGATATAATTTTAAAGAAGCAGAAATACGTCGACATTCTAAAAAATCTCATTCTGCCATGAACTAAGGAGAAATTTGCCTGTTATATGGAAATTCCAACAAAATAACAATCCAAAGCATACGGGAAAGTCAACACAAAAGTCTTTTGTTGAAAATTCCAAGAATGTTTTGGAGTGGCCTGAAGAGAACATATCTCTGTTGATGAAAAGTTGCAGGTACCAAACATATCACAAATATGGATGTCCGTTTTGATGAAATTAGTACGGCATTAAAGTACGTTTCAATRAAATGAGTGAAAACCCAGAAAAAATAAGTGATTTATTAGAAAACAACATCATTTACTCCAAAATATGTATCGGTTCTAATTAGCTGTCAACAGCTGGATGTATTATACATATTGTTGCTACTGAACAATGTGAATGCTACAAAAGAATCCTTCTTATCGTAAAGTGCAGAAATACTTCAATTTACCATAATGGTAGATTCGAACTGGAACCAAATACATTCACGGCAAAAATTAATTAATTGAGAGTATATTCCTAAAAATAAAAATTATTTGGTGGGATCATAATTGGAGAATAGAGTCAAGTGCAGAAGTTCTCGCAAGTGAGRAAAACTGTCTGACTTCCATTCMCATCTGARTGGCCAAAAACGATTATTTTACATATGGCTCMAGCAGCTCAYGATTTCCGGTCCCAGACCAAGTATKCTCCTGGTAGCCAAATAACATACGTTTGARGGTGAGCTGAAATAAGAATGCGCAACGTCCAATCCGCCACATATTAAACGCTCCTAATGAAAAAGTACAAACAGACTAAGATGAGAGACACCTCTTTTGATGCATCTGGAATGTYTGGTCCTTTAATTGCGAAGGTGCCGCTGCCAGCTGGTTGATGTCCTCGTTACTTTAGAAAATACTTCGAGCAGCAGAATTGTAYAGACAACCGCGTCGTTAGTTCTGCAATCTCCAGACTCGATAAGGAAGCATAGTCGTCGCACTCCAGGCACATATAATACTTTGTCACATACTGAATTTGCAAAATCGTCTTAAAATCTCAATTTTAGAGACTTGTGACTGTATCACAACACAGAATCGTTCTGGTAATACTATACCCTGTTCAGAGATAATATAATTGCTCATAATTACATATATATACCATGGGCATATTTAATAAAAACACCTAATCTGTTATTGTAATCACTAAACTCACAKTTATTTAATTTCAGTGCGTTACTGCTCGTCTACAATTTTCTCTCTTCCGAGTCGAGATTGAAGGAGGTTCGACAAAATGATTTCGTACAGAATTCGAAATTATTTGGKAAACTTCTATTGCAGCGGTATTTGCGGTGGGTATGCGGCAATTTCCATTTCGAAGTACTAATTGAAGCTGCGTATTGTTTCCTAATTGCTCCTTGCTTTCGTTACCAGACTCACGCCAATGCTCATCACCACAATGCTTCTAAGCGATGTATTCTACGACTTGACCAACACATATTCACCCTTTTACTTGGGAGTGAACAGCGGGTATTACTGCAAGCAGTGAGTATGTGCGAGCTATGCACGAATATATACATACATATATACATGGTGCTATAGTATATTACCATTTAGATAAGCACAACTAATTCATATTTATTTATACATTTTTTATTAGTTGAAGATTTTTTGTTGATTATTTAAGGCGAATTCTGCGGGTTATTTGTTCGTTAATTATTCAAATTGTTACAAAATAGGAGAATGCATGTTAATTACAAGTGCATATGTATGCATGTATGTATATATGCTTTTGATATGGGAAAAATAACACATAACCCGAATTAATTTAAATCGGATTTGGTTATGTGTGCATATGATTTAATCAAATATATGTTGATTAATGCAATGATTTTCAATTAAAGGCGATTCAGAGCCGAAAAARGATTTAGCAGCCACACGTTCAATTTATTTTATACGGAAATGCTCCAGCGTCTGCCACACACACACATGCATATGTATACATTTTAGATGAATGTAATCCTTGTAGACACACTTATATAAAATATTTGTCAAACGCTTGTCATACGTTGTAAGCCAACCGCTGACCCATTACATGTAACGGTTATGTAATCGAATGCGAGAWTTAATTACCTGGATGCAATCAAGCATAAATTGTTTAATTTTTTAGTTGAATAATAGCCGAAATGTTTTTTAAAGTATAGCAAATCAAGCAAATTGAAATTAACTTGTTTTGGGAGAAGTTTAGTAGTTTTACATCTAGGATGGCAGCCGTAAACAATCTTCTTGCAAATATGAAATAGTCTCCTAAAGAGAAATTGCAATCAAAGCATCAACTGAATTAAATATTTTTATGTATTTAATGTTTTGATTTTCGCATCCCTGAATATATCGATGCACTAGCTGAGGATATTTGGTACAGTAAGTGTTCCATTCATATGAAACTAGGTCTGGCCGAAACTGCCCTTCTCGAGGTGATATTGAAAAATCACTACACCACAAACAATACACCATGGCTGCTTTTCTAGACATACAAGGCGCCTTCAATAACATAGAAGTAAATACTAGAATTAATTCTCTGGCACATGGTGGCATAGATGACACATGCTTGAGAATAWGAAGATTATAGCTTCAAACGGCGCTGCAACATAAAAAAGTTATGTGAGTAGAGGGACGCCTCAAGGAGGGGTCCTCTCTCCGCTTCTATGGGTTGTAGCGCTGAACGAAATACTACCTACTACAACTAAACGGTGAAAGAGTGAAAGTAGTAGCATAKGTAGACGATATAGTGTTGTTGGTATCAGGCGTGTTTCCTTCAYTTCGAAGGTTAAACMTATGGGCTAAGAACAATGGACTAGGAGTTAACCCGAACAAAACAGTCCTGAGTCCATGTCCGACTGATGCTCTCAATTTGGTCCTACATCAACTACCCATGGACATTTTTATTCACAAAACAGCAGCTATTGCGGCGATAAGAATAAAAGAATTGGGTTGGAATCAGCAGAACTACGGACATAGTGTAATCCTAAACAAGTTCACCATTGATAAATCAGACTACATTCTCCCAAAGCTGGATCAATAACCACTTCCAGGTGAGGATACCATATAGACGAGAATGGAGAAGAGGTTCAATAGGAGAGGAGGATACTATCTCAGTCTATACCGACGGRTCCWWAATGGACTGCGGAGAAGGCACGGGGGTATTCTCYGCTGATCTAGGCATATCTCTCTATACGTCTACCGAACTCGGCTAGCATCTTCCAAACAGAGGTACTAGGCATAGAAACAAACCTGCGAAATTCTATTAGAAAACCACGCGAATATATATAAAGCAACTATATTTACGGATAGCCAGGGCACTGGCCATTTGGGGAATATGCGTCCAAAATGGGTATGCCCTATAACGACGTCTGCCGAGGCTGCGGAGTAGCAGGGAACAAGGAAACAATTTTCCACTTTCTCTGCGAATGCCCAGCTCTAGCACAGATCCGACACAAAACACTTGGAACCSATCAAGCTCCAAACCTTGAATAGATTTCCACTAAAAGCATATCAGACATAAATACTTTTATCGAAACCTCAAAATGGTTTGAGAGAGAAGGTGAAACGTAATAGCAGATACAGGAGGTTCTACRAATAGTGGATCAAAATGACACATGCCGTTCCCACGACAGTCGGGTCTACGAAAACCGGAACGGACCCGGAATTTTATCCGGCCAAGGACTGTCAACTCGGCAGAATTCTGCCGTTACAACAACAACAACAACAACAACACATCAATTGCTAATTGAGCCCGATAGATAAGAGGGCTGCACTCCTACCTACCTACCTACATAGGTCAGAATTCAACGAAGAATCGTTTAAGCAAATCCATCAGTTAGATGGAGAATAAAAATTATTTTTCATAATTTCAAAGTCTCCAATCCAAAGAGTGCTAATAATTTATATACGAGGGCTGCCTTTTAAATGTCAATATTAGAGAACAAAGCTAATATTAGGTTTTATTGTTTTTTAAATATYCTCTGTTAAGATCTATACACTTTTACATGCGTTTGAACAATTTGGCGGAGCACTTTTGCCAATCTGATTGRGGTCTCCAAAGCCTGCATTCTGAACACATTAACCGACACTTCAGATGTATCTCTTAGTTTATCTTTTATAATATATATATAAGGAAGTCATTCGGTGTCCCAGAGGATGTTTGTGATACTTTATAAATTTCATTAGCTCTTCCCACTTAATACTTMAATTTTTTGTGAAAAATAAGTCAACTATAACGCAGTTCATGTCACGTATTAAAATTACTTTCTTGTTGAAGTTCGATGGAACAAATTTTGTACGATTTTGAAAATCAATAATAAATACTGGTTAATCAGGTCAGATTATACCGGAGTATATGAATATATGGATTGTAAGACTTCAAAATTAATAACAAGACAGAAGCATCACAATCAAACATTTATTTATCCATCGAATTAAAGAAAAACGATTCTTTTAAATTCTGTTGACTAGCCTGATTAAGTTTTTAAACATGCAATTGGAACATTTTCAATATGCAATTAATTGAGGCTTAGAAGTGAGCTTTTCGAGCTTACCTTATAACAAAATTTTAAATTCCCTTTTTTTTAAATTTTTTTTTTACAGTATACAAATCAATTATAAATGATGATATTASGTTAATACTTTTCACAAATAGTGACCTCAAGGTATGACATATCACGTCTAAAAATCATTAAAATGAAATCATCACTTATCAACACACTCACATACCAAATAGGTGGACATGAGTCAGCGGTGAATCTGTGAGATCAAACACCGAAATATAGAGAACGCTTTTTCCTGGTGACAATAGTATCCTTCTGCTGAGATTGGGGAAAAAAGCTGCTGATAGTCCCAATGTATTCAATGTATTTAATGTAACGATTCCCCAATTTCCGTTTGTTTTTACATATCTAGATGATATATGTTTGTATATATCTAGATGATACTCAAAGAGCATCTTTGTTTTGGTTGTAGTATTCTTGATGCCACTGAAACTTTCTAAGTAGGTCTAGTTTAAGTCTTGTTAGTAAAATTTCTAACATTAAGGAGGCTTGCCTGAACGTGTTATGTTTTATCTAGCAAAATTATATTGGTCTAGGCATTGTTCTTGTAGAATAAATAAAGGGAATGAAATTTATTGTGTCTGTGACCTTATAGTACACATATGTAAGTGAATAATAGTATATCGTCAACAGAAATGAAAAATAACGTATGTATCATCAAAAAATTCGGAATTTAGTGTCTTGTTGATTACGCATCACTACTTCAAATTACATAATACGAGTATTACATATGTTCAATATTTTCAGGTTCTGCGCTCAGATGTAACCAGTTTCAACCAATACTAAATTGTTTTCACTCATGTTCCATTTCATTTCGTGTTTCATTCATGCCACTGTAAATTWCCGAAAATGTTGTTACGTTATTTTGCATTTCAGGTGACGATATATAAAATTTGATGTAAACGGTTTCGTTGAGTAATGAATGTTGAATTTCTGTGTAACATGTTCATACCCTTAAGAGTTTGTAACGCGAAGAACAAAACGTTGGAGACCCTATAAAGTATATATGGTATGCAAATGATGAACGTAGGGACCTGAGTCTATTTATCCATATGTGTTTAATTTCCCCGTCCATCGGAAAAACTGATGGACCAGAACTTTTGAGGTATCGATATKAAATTTGGAAACGTCTTTTTCCCATAGACGCTGTATATTTGTCGTATAGCTTCATTACAAACTGTTGGATCGAAATTAAGTTATTGTGTGGAAAACTTTTTATTTGATAAAATATCTTCTCGAAATTTGGCATGTATAACTGTAAAACAATGCTAGAATATCCGAAATGGGAAATGGTTTAGATCGAATAACTATAAAATAAAGCTGATATTGAAACTGACCGACTAAAATCATGATAAAGATCTTCATAGAAGAACTTTTTACCTTAGCAGCTTCTTAGAGAGAAAAGTACATTTGCAAAATTTCAGATCGATACCTCAAAAAACTGGAAGATCAGTTCGTGTACATACAGACAGAAGGACCGCTGATTACTTACATATATATATACTTTATAGGGTCTAAGATATTTGCTTCTAGGTTTTACAAGCGTGAAAACTTACCGATTCAAGATATAAAAATTTTCTCATATTTTTGATGCGTAATTTTTCGTATTTTGTTAGACGCTGGTGGCACAATGTGCTCTATATACAGAACTTCTTGGACATGAAAGACATCTGCTGCTCGTGGACTTGGTATCTGGCGTGTGAAATGCAGTTCTATCTGCTCATAACTACTCTGCTCTTTTTGTATGCTAAAAGTGAGCGTTTTGCCAAAGCCGTCTTCATTACACTTGTCTGTGGATTTCCAGTGATCGGTTGGCTCTGCAATTATTACAATGGCATAACATTCGAGTAAGTATGTATAAGCTAATTTGCAAATAYGTATGTTTGTATTGTGTGAAGTTATGCGGTTCACAATTTAGACGCAACATGCAAGATATTGATACCGTTAACACAGACTTTGGCATAAGAAAGTTKCATAGTTGCATACATACTTACATACATATTTGCAACGTCTACATAYTTCTACAATCATATACATAGTTCGTCTAAAAAAACTCACATTGTTCAAATAAATTGACGCATAGCATTGACAAAATACACTCCACGCTGAATCAGCTGTACGTGAAGCCGTGGGTGCGCATCAATCCATACCTCGGCGGTGCCCTTTGCGGCTGGCTACTGCACAATCACGCCCAGCAGCGGCGACACCGATACCATAATCACCAACAGCAAAATCAACAGCAGCAGCCACCGCACTCCCACTCCCACTCACAATCAGAGCCACACGTGCCAACGCAACAACAACAATCACTAAACCGACAGCCATGCGAGTCGTCGGCGGCTACTGCAACGGTCGATTCGTTGGCGAGCAATAATATTAGTTGGTGGCGTGCGGCTTTCTGGCTTTTCGTCGGCATCGTCTGTGCGGTGGCAAACTTCATGAGCTACTGGCACAGCACACCCACATGGCTGGTGGCGACAATTATGTCCTTTGGCAAATTGCTTTTCGCACTCAGCATCGGTGGCGGCATTCTGATGTGCGCTTGGGGACACGGTGGCCGCTTGAATGTGTTGCTGAGCKCGCGCCTCTTTCGGSTTTTGAATAAATTCTGCTTCAGCATTTATTTGCTAACGCCCATAATTACATTGATCAGCTATGGTCTGCGCAATGAGCCGACCAGCTTCAATGAGGTTGGCTCCGGCTCGGACTTTATTGCGGTGAATGTGTTGGCGGTGCTGTCTTCGTTTTTGGCCTATGTGCTGATGGAATTGCCCGTGCAAAGAGTGTGCAACAAATTGTTGCATACACGAAAATAGAACATGCCACGTGCGAGGCACACCTATGCATGTACCATATATTAGCGAAAAGGACTTCAAGGAAGTTCGGAAAGTCCTGGATATGAGAGATATTTCATGTACGTGTATATCAGATGAGATTGGTAGAATATATTTTTTATTGTTGTACTGTATTCGTATAAGTTTTTTACAAGGTTTTGTTTGTATTTCCAYAGCATCACTAGATATCCATCAAAATAAAGAAAGACTAAAATACTAAACACGGTGCCTAAGAATTCTTTATACGGTAAGGGAGAAATGAACGGAATCTTTAGAAATAAAAAGGCAGTATATGAACTTGGCATTCTAATCTATCTGAAAATCTTCATTAATTTCGCAATTTGCTTCATTTCTAAGATAAAAATCATAAATAAAGGGTGTGTYTTTGGGGTGAAGTTTTCAATGGGACAACAAATTTTTCGGGCGCGATCTTTTCTACAGGTATTACTTCATTTGCACTTAGATTGTCTTGACATTTCATAATGCACAGACTTACTCTGCAATAAGGTTTGCAGATCGTGCAAATTTATTACCAAAATACTGGTTCGGTTCGCGCAATGAACCGTACACAGCGTTTAATATTCAATCCATTTCTGAGTCAACGTTACATCYTCAATRGTCAATAGGAAACGCTATAGAGCCATGATGAATGAATTTCTATGCTTTAATTGGATGATGTTAATGTGAACGACATTTGGATCCAAAAAAATGATGCTACTTGCCATGCTAACGAAAGAATCAGTTTATTGAAGGAATCGTGCGCCGATTTAACACCGCTGGGCTAATTTTTGTGGGACTAATAGTGGAATTCGGTAAGCAGTCTCAGTCACTATTTGAGACATTTCGGGGTAAAGTCTCAATTTGTGACTAGTTACTATTCACTAAACAATCTCYAGCATTAGTCTCAAAATATTGTTTGTCATTTTAATATACTGAGTAGAGATCATCATATATTTTAATCGATTGTTGTTTTTTTATATTTTGTAAGCAACTCAAACACGAAAAGGTTAAAGATAAAAAAAATTTTACATAAATTTCGTAAATATTTAGGGGTTTCACATAGTCTCATAAAGTTATAAGTTATAACGATTCGAAAACACAGCATTGAGAATTGTAAATGTGTAAACTCATTTTTGTATGTAATCTAACCAACAGTTTTTTTAAACCAGWGTAAAAATTATAATTTTATGCTTTTACGATGCTTTATGACGGGTTTTGAGTACCCCAATTTTGAAACAAAGTCAACACATATTTTTATTCCGTATATAAAAAAAAGTAAAGTTTCATCACCAGGATTGTCCTCATGGAACTCAAAGTAAGTATTCTTGGTAAGCTGCCTTCAATATGTGGCAACGACAGTGATAATATATGAACGTGCTGTGTACCATAAATAAATCGTGGGAAGAAAGCCGTAATTTCCATAATAAGGCGTCACAATGTAAGGGTTTGTGACGTACATATATCAATTTTAGGAACATACTATGAGTCTTGATATTTAAAAAGTTATAMAATTTTTGATCATTATGTGAATTATATATTTATGAATTTGCTTGAAAATAAGTTCGACGAGTATAGCTGAGCAACTCCTATATAGTGATCTCCGACTTTTCAGCTAACTTTTACATAGTATTATAGTTTTGTTCACCTAATGGTTGTACGTATCACGTGTCCGCGATGGACRCCTAAACTACTAAAACGGTTTCAAATTTTGATTGCACACGGTGTGCAATTCGATCCAACTTGAAAGACAGGATAGCTTACATCTCAATTTATAATCGCAAGATTATATTATTGCAAATTATTTGTATATTATTTGAACRTCAAGCTTATTTGTTAGCTCCAAAAGATTCTAACAGATGGCGCTATTCACTGATTGGATTGAGTAAATATTCAACAGATGGTGCTATGTTAAAAATACATTTTATAAAATCTACAATTGAATAGCATAATCACTAATTATTTTAATATTCAAATACAAAATAAATTTAGGTTATACCTTAGTTTCAGTAATACGTAGTTTTTATGCTATTAAATTTGTGTGTTTTAACATAGCGCGATCTATTGAATACTTACTCAATCCAGCCAACAATATTTTGGAGCTAACGGATAATTGTGAATGTCAAATAATAGACAAAGAATTTGTAGTAAAATAATATTGCGATTATTAATTGAGATGTAAGCTATCCTATCAACAGATAATTGCAATAAAATATTGGAATATTCTTACTTTTTCAATTTTTGATGTTAGCATAAAGGGGCACATGTTACTTAGACTGAAGTATAAATTAAATTCATATTATAGTGAATATAGTACAGTGAAATTATAACAGCTTTTAAATTATTAGTGCTTGAGCGCTAAAAACTCTTTATGCAAAATATATACATGTAAGTATTACCACATAGTTATATTACTAAATTTTCTACACCTCAAATCACAATGTATGATATATGTATTTTGATGATAAGAGGTACTAAGCATACTAACGGTTATTAATAATGYTATCTCCAAAAATKGATTAATATACTAATATGATCAAATTGGATGTTAAATTTTGTCCATTTCATCTCCTTCCCGCTGCAACACTTATCCGTCGTAATGGCCATCAGAGGCTACTTTGATTCAGCTCTTATATCCTCAATTGAGTCAAAACGGTGTCCTCGGAATGGTCATGTGAATTTGCTGAATAGCCAGA
>NW_017537534.1:1096430-1098699 GCF_001853355.1 Bactrocera latifrons | reverse complement strand
CCAAATCCACAGCAACGGGTGACCGGGTCTGCTAGTATATACATATGTATGTATATAAATTATCAGGGTGACGAGAAAAGTTGAAATCCGGTTGACTGCTTGTCTGTCTGGTTGMCTTTCTGTCTGTGCGTCCCTCCCTGCAAGTTGTAACTCGATACTATCCCAATTTCCATATATTACATATTGATATAATAATAAACAAACTTCAACTTATTTTTTTATAGTAATAATGAACTTTAATGAACCACTTTTTGCCACCAGAGACATTTTTCTATCAATGGATCCATTGGATGCTTCAAAGCTTTCCAGCCAAGCTCTCCCCCATTTTTGCCGAATCATTACAGATGTGTGCTGTCTAGCGTTGTTCTGGTCGTTTTTTACAATTGCTTGAATCAATCTCATTAGTCCTGGCTTTGCGATGATTTGTTGAGCTTCACAATCYACTTTTCGTCTCTTATTACCATTCGCTTCAGAAATGGTTCAATTTTATTCCGCTTCAGCAAACAGCATTCAGATGTTAATTCGGTCCATCAAATTTTTCACAGACAATTCATGTGGTAAGCAAACATCGAACAAAGATCGTTTGATGACGAATGTTAAGTTGTCATGTGACTTATGTGATGGTCCTGGTCAATTTTCCAAATCATTTTCCAAAATTTCATCGACTTTTTCAACGATAGGTCCACGAGAGCGACACGCATCTTTCCCATCGAAATATTCAAACGGAAGAACAAAGATCGTTTGATGACGAATGTTAAGTTGTCATGGCTACTTATGTGACGGTCCTGGTCAATATTTTCCAAAATTTCATCGACTTTTTCAACGATAGGTCCACGAGAGCGAGACACATCTTTCCCATCGAAATATTCAAACGGAAGCATCGTCTCCGTAAATTTCACAAATTTCATTGGTGCTAGCGTGGCATTCTTCTCTTTTTTATACAAAAAATTTCAAAATATACCTATATAGCATCTAAGGCCCCTTTCTCTTTGGACTGACTCTGTCGRTCGGTAGGTTTCCTTCCAACTTGAGTTTTCCTAAACAAGCTAACTGTTCAAACTAAAGTTCCAAGAATCAATACTTTCCCTCCGAATACATAGTATACAGGTACATATTTTCTAACTTTCAGCTGACTTTATACCGCATCGATCAATACGAGAGAAATCTTAATGAACCTCAGAAATAACTTCTTCTTAATAACAAATTTATTCCTTGCAACTTGCATTAGTACAAAGTATTTGGTTACAATTTCTTATTGGCCATTMTTTTTGTGTTATAATATTTCTAGAACGATTTCCTAAAGCCCAAGAATAGTCAATAATATGACCTTGTGCCTGAAATTTACTAACTTTATGTAAGTAAAAGAAAAAATGTTTGTTAGGTAGCAGGAATATTTGACATGCAAACTCCACATATATTTTTCAATCTACCTGCTTTTGTTTTTGGTTTCTAAGTAATCAGGGCAAATACCACGATCGCTAAAACGCCCAGTCATCCTTGAATTATTAGCTGAAAGTAAAGATTAAATCGAAACAGAAGGTTAGAGGAAAGGGACCTCAAACCGCCCTTCATTAAATATTTTGATTTTGTACATAGAAGCATCTTTTTGAATATTCACTCCTCTGCTAATAGTAAACAACATAAAATTTTCGAAGATGGAACAAATGGCTAAAAATTATAGCTTTGTGTAAGCGGCACACCCCCTTCAATCCGCATTCTATAGATTCATAAGTAGTTGTATTTTCAAGGCTAAAAATAAAAAAATCCAGCGATTAAGAAATGGACAAATTGCCATATTCAGAAATTTGGATAACCATTCGTACTAAATGTGGCAAATCAAAGGAAAACAAGAGGTGTTTTCGGACTCAAGGTATTGAAGAGTGTTTGTGTAGATAATGAAAGATCCAAATAAAGAAACTACTTTCGCTTTAAGCATACACGCATAAACGACAAAATGTAAAGCAGCAGCTTAAAATTGGCTATKATGGAGGTTTTGAATTGAGTGTCTCGCATTTTAATAACACTATTATGAAATTATTTCAGAAGTATGTCCCTGCAGTAATTGTAAGTAAACGTACAAAACCGTGGTTCGCGAAAGATTTATATAAAGTAAAAAAAAAGAACTAAAGATTTTAAAAATTTTAAAAGAACTGATTCACATGTCGACTGTTCTAAATATTCTGCACTGCGTCGATAGTATCATATTTGGACCTAAACAAAAAATGTAAAAAAATTTACTTAAATAAGGTAAAAAATAATATTGTACGTA
>NW_017537534.1:1086382-1095740 GCF_001853355.1 Bactrocera latifrons | reverse complement strand
ATTACTGTTGAAATCTTGTAGGTGAAATTATGAACTTAACGACCCATACCGTCGCATATATCACAATTTTCCGAAAATAAAATGTAAAAATTGTTTATAACGCATTTAACCTTAGCTGTTGAAATTTTTTTTCTGTAGTTGAGGAGAATAGTGTCATGTGTAGAAGTTCATGGAATTGAGTAAAGTTCTCTGTTGGCCATTCACCTGGGAGTATCGAGAAATGATTTTTTTTACATTAGTGCTCACAACTTCCGGTCTTAGACCAAGTATCCTCTGAGAAATATCCGTTTGCAAGCCAACYATCCCTCCTCAGCATTGTGCGCTGGGTTTGGAACCCGACACGTAAAAACCGTCCCCAATGAAAACTAAACAAGCCCTCCGACGAGAGACGCCTCCCTTTTGATGACGACCATGTCAAACGCATTAATAATTAAGATTTGAGGGCATGCACGTGGAATGTACCTTCTCTTATTTGGGAGGGTGCTGCTGCACAGCTGCTTGAAGTCCTCGAAAAATAGATGCTGACATCACCGCCGTTCGTGGTGGGAGAGAGACTCCGTCACCGAATCCTGGAATTCAGCCTGGTGGATGAATATCTAGCCACATTCTGCATCAAAGCGAAGTTTTTTTTTTAAATTTCGCTGATTTGCGCCCACGCCCCGACGGAGAGAAAGACGATGTGACCAAAGATGCCTTCTATGAGCACTTGGAGAGCCCCTATAAGAGCCATGAAACATCCCATAACAGGCAGAGACTGACCGACTTCGAGGGTCCTGAAATATGTTTATATTATTAGATTCCAGCATAGAGAAATTCATCAAGCTATTTGGCTATTTCCGAATCGAAAAGCCCCCAACTAGACCGATTGTGTTGTGATAGACGTGATTACGTTCCGAAGTCCTCGGCTGATTCCGCACGTATGCAGATGCGCCCMACGCGTCAGGCGATATTTGTAAAAACCAGGTATGACTACATCAACTAAACTAATCGTTTTGCTCTGCGAAACAAACCGCAAACCGTAGTATATAGCTAAAAAAATACAATAACAAACAAAAATTTCATATTTTTTAAACTTTCTATAYACAGTTTACTATAAATTCTAACTTAAACCATATTCAGATAATAGCAACAAAAARTAATTAATAAWTTTAGAGAAAGGAAAATATTGGAATCAAAATGAATTGAACATATAATTTAGTAACCACGATGCCAACCTTTATTTTGCGATTGCTTTGCTAAGCGCTGCGGCAACGGAAAACAGTACTTTTCACATATTTTTAGTGAGAATGTTAGCTAATTTTCATAATTGCAACTTTAAATTCATGTAAAATCCGAGGCATTCTCTTGGTAACCTCAGTTTTTAACTACGCTCTTACATTTTCAATAGCGGAAATTGCGGATGTTTGTGTGGCGTATTCCAAAAACCTCATAACATGGTGGTTTGATTGGTACTGACTAACAATTTTGGCCTTATGAATAGGAGCGATGTCCTATTTAAAGATAAAATCATCACCAATCAAAGTACGTTGGCTTCTTTCATTAAATTAAAATACACCCAAGAATTAACGTTTAATTCAAGCAATACTAATATGCCTACCCCTTCGAAAGAGTGCAGCCACATATCATGATACCCCTTTTGTATTCTTTAAGTGTAGTGAATCATTGATTCGTCCGTCTAAAGATCTGCATAAAACTTCTTYCATTTTGCGAAGATAAACTATCGCATGTTTATATAAGGAATTTTCTGTGGTACCCTCTYGCATATATCCCCTTCGTGTAAGCGTGTGCGCTAAAGTAGATGATTATCGCCCGCCTATAAAAAATATCAAATTTAATTGAAATTGCTCTAACAACCACAAGAAAAATGTCTAAAGCCATTAAATAAAATGAATGTATGTTTGGCCGCGRGAAGTGTTATCAGAGTTGACCATTCTATTGTTGTTGAGTCAATAGATGTCTCTAATTTGTGATTAGCTACCGAGGAATATTTACAATTTGTTTGGTTGAAATTTAAATATAAAATGATTATTAGAGGAAGTCTTTAGTCATACAGAACAGCACATCATTAAATCATGCCTTCCGCAACTTCAATTTTAAGCCATGAGCAATGCAAAATTGGTTCCAAACAACGATCTCAGTTTTCCATGTGGGTTTTCTGACTTGGAGATCTTTTAGAGGTGGTGGATAGTGCGAAAGATATATTTCGACAAAACAATTGAAGTAAAATGTTAGCAATAACAAGGCTTTGCATCACCTTCGTGTGCCAATAGAAATGTTTAAAATTCACATAAAGTCAACGCAATTGATAGTATAAAAACTTAATTGGTCTAGTATCAAATATCTACACGATACCCAACCACAAACTCTCCGATCGATATACTACTGTTGGCAAAAATTAGTAAGACTATTTAATTTTAATTTCGGTCGAAAATCCATTCGTCCAAATTTTAACTTTCTAGGTTGGTATGACGGTCCGTGACATCTGTGCTAAATGTCACATCAAAATAACCATTAGTGTTTAGTATATATATGCTTACCTTTCTGAAGTACATTATTCAACAAAGAAGTTCCATTAAATTTTGTGCGCGAAATCAAATTTCTGATGCCGAAACGTTAAGAATGTTGGAAAGGCCTTCGGTGTTGCCGCGACCAAGTGTTTTTGAAAGAGGACGCGTTGACAACGAACCACGTCTAGGACAGCTATCAGCATCTACTGATGATCAACACGTCAATAAAATAAAGGAATTAGTGCTTTAGGATCGACGATTAACAGTTAGAAGTCTTACTGGCATCGGTGGAATTTCGGAAGAATCACTGAAAACCAGTTTGAAACAGCAGTGAGCCTGAGAAAAGTGAAAGCTCGATTGGTTGCGAAAACACTAAATATTTTTTTTTAAAAAACAGAGTGGAGTTATGTAAAGCAATGCTTTGCGACCACCAGGAAGGATATGAAAAAACGTATTGTTAYTGGCGAAGAATCTTGGATCTATGCTTATGACYCAGAAACGGACGATCAATCGGTCGAATATCGTTGCAAAGGTGRGCCGAAACATTAAACGTGWATCGCTACGCGCACTGAAAGCTATTCCGGAAATTAAATTTAACCAAACTTCAAGAATTAACAAGAAAAAACGTTAACTTCGACTGCGCCCAAGCTAATATACCCTTCACAGGTGCATTTCTTTTTTTTCTATATGCTATAGTATTCCGATCTGAACAAATTTCTCGGACATTATGTTACCTTAAGCAGTAATCCATGTCAAATTTCGTGAAGACACCACGTCAAATTCGAAAGTTTCCCATACAAGCCTTTGATTCCGATCGTTCGGTTGGTATRGCAGCTATATGCTATAGTTAACCGATCTAAACMATTTCTTCGGAGATTACATTGTTGCCTTAGAAAATAATCTATACCAAAATTCGTAAATCTTGTCAAATGTGAAAGTTTTTCATACAAGAACTTGATTTCTATGGCCATGGCTAAATTTACTCAGCTCGACATTGTGATCATTTATATATAAACTTTATAGGGTCTCCGACCCTTTCTTCTGGGTGTTACAAACTTCGTGACAAACTTAATATACCGTGTTCAGGGTATAAAAAAGCCTTACCCAGTGTATTGTGGCCAAGGGGGGAATATATGTAGACGTGGAAAGGTTACAAGAAATTCGTGCAGTTTATTCCCACACAATACTTATTATTGAACAAATGAAACAATAATACTTTGGAGAAAAGCGAAGTGGAGAAAGATCTCAGCGTAGAAGAGGTCATGGTGGCTTCATTTCTTCCACAGGAGGTGGCGAAAGAACCCATTCAGCATTCTGATGGTCCAATACTGACAGCATCTCTACAATTATATAATCGCTCTATCGTGCTTCTTTTGAACTTAGAGATGGGCGACGACGTCATAGCTTTAAGTTTTCTACAGATAACCTGATGGTTGTGACAGTAGACGGTGTTTAGGATGAGCCTTTACCTTTGCACGCTGTTATATGCCACACGATTGAGATGTACTAATGGCAGGTCTTCAAAGGCTGGTGTCTACATGCAGTAGAATTAAGCAGGAGTTGATGGCGGCATAAATGTGAAATTTTCGAAAACTCGATTTTTCTCACATTTTAAATGGAAATTTAAATTATTACGGTCGCTACAGCGTTTCTTGTAGAAAGGGAACAGAGATGAGTGTTGTTTTTTAAAACGGTTTTCACCCGCAAAGAAATAGTTTTGAAGATATCTAGTTTCAATATGGAGAGATCATTTTTAACGCCCTACGGAACATGTTTTTTTGAAATCTTCATATTTTTTACGAAAACCTGTCGAAAAAGCGCCGAGTTCGAAACTTTTTGTTCAAACCGTCGCCATTATGTCAAATTTCACAAAAAAAAAAAAAAAAAAAAAAAAAAAAAAAAAAAAAAAAAAAAAAAAAAAAAAAAAAAAAAAAAAAAAAAAAAAAAAGCGACATGGAAAATTCATTCGCTTAAATGTATTGCAGTAGGAGGGGATTACTTTGAAGGAGCTGAAATGGACAAAATTATCATATCAATGTGGTATATAGTTCACAATCAATAATATTTGGAGAATTCTATAGGTATAATTAAACAAGATCATTAAATACGGTCTATATTTTGCACTCCGCCAAAATCCATTTCATTTCACGTTTCTTTTGGCAAAGTTATTATAAGRTTGTATGCTTCCAGGCAGAAAGGAACGACTCATTTCACTTTTAAGATTATGCTCGTACTTTCGTTTGTGTTAGTAAATGCAAAGTATAACTTCTGAAAYAAGAGGCTAACCAGCTGAGCAATAAACTTTGAATGTTGTCTATTGGCATCASCGTTTGCCTGCTTTATTATGACGCCCCTAACATTGCCAATCAATTTTATTGCCGTTTTATGAGGCAGAGAAACGGACGAACGTACGAACGGACGAGTGAGCAGTGCAAACCATTGGCCGACAAACGCCAGGCAACCGTGGCGGATGACCAACAAATTTACAAATCGTGTTTACATTCACACACACACAATCAAATATACAGCTGTGTGAACATGTGTAGACCATGGCGCCCAGCTGATGTGAACCACCTTTGTTGCTTTTTACATCACTTTTGTTGTTGTTGATTCATTCATTGCTCGTTTTACTGCTACTGCTGATGCCGCTCGCTTTATTGGTATTGTTGTTGTTGTCGTAATTTTCATTTTATTGTTTCCATTTGCACATAAAAATGGAGTTTTACATTCGTTAGTTACTTAGCACTGTTGGTCCATACTGCCCGTGAGCTGCCGCAGCGTTGGCCGATTGGTGGGCTGCTGTGCCTTTAAAATGCTGCGGCCGATTCTGCTGCGGTTTATTGTGGTCAGCAACTTGTTGCGCCGAGTATGAGTAGTTCTTGATTTCTTATTTGCAYATTCTACCATTGYTACATTGTTGTTGTTGTTGTCGCAGTCGTTGTGCATTAACAGTTGTCACGACCGGTTAGTCGCTTGACAGCGCACATTTTATGGCTCAAGTATGCGCGACAAAAGCGTACAAACAACCGTCATCGCATGCAAATTTTTCCACATCACAACAATKGCAACAACAACATGTGTATGTTTAAAAATAGCAACAGCACTTAATTGTTGGCTAACAGACTGTGTGGCGGTCGGCTGTTTGAAGATGGTGGGGATGTGAGGAAAACACTCAGTCTGCGCACCTGAGCTCACGATTGCACATATGTACATACATATGGGAATATTTGTACTCGCTCCAATGAGTGCTTATGTATCCCTGTGTGCATATGTGCATGCCCTCTAGGGAAATCCTTCGTGCATAGGAAATGTTTAATATTTCGTTGCGTGAAAGCTTTGTTAAATCTTCTGTGTAGTATTGGAAATTGAAACGTAGTTTGTAAACCCAGARGGAAACGTCGGAGAYCCTTWTATGAAGAGTGTCTCAAAATTAACGCAATATTGTAAATTAATAGAAATCACAGTTTTTGGTCTTTCGACTATTCTGCATAAATGCAACGTTGGATATCCACTTTTAAATATCGCACAGGTGTAGGCTTGTTGTAATAGACCTGTGATTTCAAATAAGACCATAAAAAGAAATTTAAATCACACGATTTGATGACCAAAAGGAGAAAGTACATGACCTGGTATTTCACAGGCTGTACGACATGTGGCACCATCTTTTTGAAACCACATATTGGCTACATCAATATCATCCCATTTCGGCAAAACGAACCGGGTTATCATGTCGCGATATTGTACAGTCACTGCTTGATCTGTCTCATTTTCAAAAAGTATAGTCCAAATATGCCCCCAGCCTAAAATCCACACCAAACAGTGACACATTGTTTAAGTATTTGCTTTTGTACCATCACAATGTGGGTTCTCAGAACCTCAATCACCTCATCGCTTAGGAAAAATCAGCTTCCATTTGTTGATGAAATTCTAAATATTGTTTAATGATGAAGATGCAGTCTTTTATTGTTGAGTTATTTCGACCCATATCTTCAATTCCAATATGCAATACAGAAAATGGCAAACAAACGAAATATATCTAAACTAAAGTAGTGTAGGTCTTTAAAAAATGTCCTGTAACTAATAAAATTTCTAACTAAACATTTTATCACCACTATTATCTATATTTCTTTATGCGTATGCTGTTATGAATGAGATGAGAGAATTAACTGCTCTCAGTTGGCTGTCAGCGCAGTGCTAAACACACATCTACTGACCTTGAAATTTGCACTCAATGTAGATGCCTATATTAACACTATGTCGTTAGCGGTCTTGGATTTTGGGTTGTATTACGAATATGGAAATGCTACTTATTCAGAACTATAGCTCTCGGTGTATTAATAGTGATAACGAATAATTACTTATGTACAATTCTCCTCCTTGAACTATTCTAATATCTTCACACTGTTCGCCACACTTACGAAGTATGGCCACAGTAGAGTTTCGAAAAATCGTTTTTCGCTTAAACTCTGTTTTCTAGTCATAAAAATATGTGTCAAGCTGATTTGTAGCGAGGAAGATTGTTTCAAACGCCTTTAAGCGTATATAGTAAGCAMACCTCCGGTTCAACAGGGTCCGGCACTCGAAGTGTAACCAACTTCAGAGCGTTCGGCCAGCTGTCTCACTGGAATTAGCTGTTTATAAATTTGTTGAATGAGAGTTTGGAGTATTGCTCACAAGTATACRAAAGCGTTTTGCCAAAAGTGAACGGAAAAAAGTGATCAACGATGGAATTCAAACGTAATAATGTGATTGCTTTATATTTAGCTGGAAAATCACAGCCAGCAATTGTTCGTGAGCTCAAACACCTTATGGTGAACAAAKTTTTTGTTTATCGTACCATCACTCGTTACAATGATACTGGTAGCATCGCAAAATGAAACCACTGGTCATCAAAAGACTGCAACGTCACGTCAGATGGTTHGGTAATCCACGACGAAGAGYCAATCAATTGGCTAAAGAACTGAAACATCCGACTGCAGCATCCGACGCATATTGAAAAATGAGCTCAAGATCAAGCMTTACAAATTCCAAAAGGCCCATTATCTCAGAAGTAAGACTTGAGAGAGCGAAGCAGTTGCTTCGCTTGGCCGAAAGCGGTGAAATTCCGAACATTATGYTCTCTGACGAAAAATTGATTCCAATTGAGCAATTCGTAARCTTTCAAAACGATAGGGTTTACTTGACMGAYCGTTYATACGAGAATCTAAGTCATCGGTTGGTCACCAGGAGGCAGCACCGGCCACAAATAATGCGCTGTCACCGCAGATGGGCGCTCTCCAATGGTTTGCATCGGGAAAGTGTTCTGGAGGCTGCTTTGAAGCCGTGGGCAAACAAACATTTCCTTCGCAAACCATAGTCGTTTCAACAAGACTCAACACCATCTCACAAAGCGCGAGTGAACCGAGAATAGCTGAAAAACAACTTCATTACGACCACACAATGGCTCTTGAATTCACCAGATGTGAATCTAATGGATTATTCTCTTTGTGCCATTTTGGAGAGCAAGGTCCGAAGTAAAAAGTACACCTCGTACTCGAGATGCTGAAGAAAGCCATTGTCAGTGAGTGGGCCAAAATACCGGCAAGTTACATTCGGGCAGCTTGCAATTCGTTTYTTGACCGTCTCAAGGCCAAAGTTCAGGCAGAAGGTGGTCATATCGAGCAAAAGTGAATTGGTTATGAATTTATAATTTTTTCACATATTTTGCACTTTAAAATAAATAAGAATAATTTTCCAACCGAATTTATGGCTTTTTTAATTGGTTACACTTCGAGTGCCGGGCTATAAACATACATATGTGAAACTTTAAACGCTTTTTTCCAATTGGTSAGACAAATAACTTTGAAAATTTTTATCCGATCGACTTAAAATGTTGAGATTATCTTTAAAATTTGCATAGAAGCGGATGTTACATATCTCACCGCGGCGCGCTTAAAGAAAAAACCGTCAAGTAAACATCGCACAATTTAATGCAATCAACAAAATTAACCGGAAAAGATAATTTTTCATCAGCTTCAGATTCGTACTTGTTAAGCGTTTCATTATTTCAGTAAAAAATCATTATATTATGAAAAAAATATCGGATCTGCATACGGTTTTATACCCGCTGCAGTGGCAATACCCTGTAAGTAAGAACGTATTGTATAAAGTACCATATTTACTGCTGAAAATGTTCTCTACAGGGGAACTGGTATTCCAGAAATTGGGACTTCATTATCATACTCGTTTACACATTATTCATATATGCTTGTGCTGGAGTTCAATAGTATTGCGTTGTTGAATTTAAATTGGCACTTCAGTTGTAGAGGATATCTCCCACATGCACATCACCCACCCACCTACACACACATGTGGCATATTATTGAATGTATGGATATTATAAGTTGGCACATACACAGCTTGCACCAGACTCGAGGCTCAATAMACAAGCTTGCCTGTGCTGGTGCCTTAACGCCGATTTCACTTTTATCTCGGTTGCAACAAAAAATATACAGATAGATATGAAAATGTATACATAAATATACATCTCTTGCAGCACCTCTGCGCACGCGTGCGTGTATTTCATTCTGTAGCGTTGCGCATTAATGCGAAAGTGTCATCATCACAATCAGTGTTACAAATCTCTACTGATTTGGGTGCAGCAAAACTTAACTGTCTGTCAATGTGAGCCAATCAGACAGCATTCAGTTGTTGTTTTTGATATTTATATAGCATTTTTGAGTTTAGCGCTGTAAGACGCCCACAACAGTTTAGTATGATGAATGGTTTACCGGGTGCAGAGAGTGTGAGTAATCATAGTGAAATAGTTTTTTTCAGAATTTTTATACTCTCGCAACAAAGTTGCTAAAGAG
>NW_017537534.1:1060615-1085277 GCF_001853355.1 Bactrocera latifrons | reverse complement strand
CCAATCGGAATCAAAAAATTAAAATCCAATTAAACAAAAAAATTTGAATAAGAATATTCGCAATTCTGATCGAATTAAAGATTTTTTGAAACTCGCCAAATTTCTGTCTAGTATTCGATAGGCTATGTTCTCCAACTCTTTCTACTATCTTTAGTACAATGGATTCAAATCTGGACTTCCAGACTGCCAATCATCTACCGCTATGAAACCAGAAATTGTGCTTTTAAGCCACAGCTGTGTGGTTTTTGCCTTGTGCACTGGAGCAGAATCTTACTGGAGGATCTAACGATCTCCATCAAAGTTAGTATTGCGTAATTGCTTTACCAAACAATTCTGTCATACTTTTGACTAAATTTTAACCTCTTTTTCACAAAGGTAAAGATTTGTAACGCCTTAACAAAAGACTCCAATAAAATCATGACCAACCTTTGGATTACAGTTTTTTGCACCAGTGGAGTTCTTTGTTTAGATTTAGTCAATTTATTTATAAAAGACTTTCCCACAAATACCACTGAAGAAGGTACTTCCTTAATTAGCTCAAAGTTTGTTTTCAGTCATCTTCCGAACAACGTTAAGCTTTGATGTGGAATATGTCTTGACATTGATCTGCACGTCATATTCATTTCCCTTTACATGATTTTGTTATTTCTTTAAAGTTTTCGACAAACATAGTATATCACATAATTAGGAAAGACATTGCAAACATATTCGTAAATCTGAAAACCTAACCAACGGCATGCTTTTAAAGTAAAATTTTACTGGTTTGTTTGATTTAAACAATTTCAAGATGACTTAAGGATACTTAGTAAAAAAAATAGAACTTTAACCAGATTTTGATCGGTCAGCTTGCATGGCAACTTATAATATAGTGTTTCGATCTGAACAAGATATTAGTTGATTGTAGCAATGACGTAATTTGCCTATATTTCCGATTCCGTGTGAAAATTTACAGATYGGTATCTCAAAAACGCAGGGACTTGTGCGTGTATATACAACCAGACACGGCTAAATCTTAGTCCAAGGAAAACGGCAACATGGGCTTCAGTCTCTTCGACTAAACAAATCACTTTTCATGAGTTTACAGGCGAAGGAAAAATGATATACAATAATAGAAACCACTCATATTGGAACAAAATCTGAGTTTTGGTTATATAATAGTTATATAYTGGTTATATCTGGCAGTGGAAGTCGAAATTTTATGCTGCATATATGTAATATGTGCAGTGAATCGTAAATAATAAAAAACACAATTTCTTGCTGATACGTTGTTTTGCATTTTACTTTCTAATTACTCTTGCGTTATGAATGTTTATGATGTTAGCCAAAAAATTAATAGTTCTCAAATATACGGATCCTGAAATTTGCACTCAGCGTRGATTATTATACTCTCATTGATAGTGTTGAATCTTCGGTGGAGTTACTTAAATTTAACTCTATGGCGATCGGCGAACTACTGCTTTACATATATTTTCCCATGTACTGTTCAATTTGTCGAGCTTCTTGCTCAAGCAAACTCACATTCTACTGTTTTCTCCGCCACCACAACGATCGCCACACTTACTAAATATCAGGTTAAGCGTAATACAATCGATTATTATCTGCATGCACTTTCGGGGTACGCTTTCAGGTGTTTTCTCATGTTTGTTCCTGTGCGCTGGCTTTTGTACGCGTCTGCATTCACCTCTGATATTTGTTCACTTCGATCGTTCCGCAGCTCCCCCGTGTGTTTTTCAGCGAAAATATTATTTTTCGAGTTCAAAATCTTTCATTATTTACMCCAATAAGCGCATGTGTGCGCCGGCGGTGTAGGGAGAAACCTGTTTCGAAACGCTGCACAGCGGCATGCCAAGCAGGTAGAATTCATTATTATGCGAAGCAATGATCGTCGCGCTGATCGTCATGATTTTACGTCCGCACGCTGAAAGCGGAGAAAGAAGATGCTACAACAATTGCATTTCGTTAGCATTTTGGTTGAAACWCACGCTTATAACACACATACATACATATGTATGTATATTGGTGTATCGGACAAAGTGCGATGGCATAACGAAGGATGCTGAAAAGGAAGGGACTAAAAGTGTCGATGGAAATCGTACATAAATCAGAGACTTTACACATTTTTCCCCCGAAGCCACGGCACTGCACGGCCATAGGCGGGTACGGTCGCAGTAACTGAGCGAATTCGAACAGGTAGATTTTCCGTTAGGTCGTCTCTGTTGTCTTTACGGGATTTTTTGTTTGGTACAACCATAAGCATCGGCGCAAACAGTGCGAGCATTTCTTAGAGATATACGAAACTGAAAAGATGAGCCCACCACTATTTCTAAGCCGAAGGTAAACCCGTGTATGCGTATGTGAGTGTGTGTGTGTGTGTGTGCTTTAGAAATTATATTGGATAGGGATAGAAACACTCAGTTCCAATCGAATGGTAGTTGAGAGTATTATTACTACATAGTTGCCGTAGAAGAAATGATCCTTTGCTCGTATAATATACCGATGTACCAACTTTGCACAACAACAATACATGTCAGATTATAGCATTCGCAACAGCAACAATAGCCGCAACCATGTGCACGTTAATAATATGGCAACGAGAACAAAAGGTTTACTCAGCACCGGAGCATTGCGGACCGGAGCTGCGTTGGCTTGGTTGGCGCGGCAACTTTGTATGTGTTTCTTGGAAGTAAGGTACAAGCAATGACGAAGACAGTCTGGTGTTGCTGCTCCGACAATACACTTTGGCTGGTGCATGTTTATTTGTATGTGGACTGCATTTAAGATTCAGCAATAGTGCTTAGTAGACGACCACCGCCGACTCATACTAACACACACATGCATACCTACACACGCTTCCTTTCTCGTCTTTCTCGCGCTGATCGGACTGTGGCAGCGCCGTGCACAGTGACGTGGACGCCAGTGTCTGAGGTTGAGGTACATACTTGCTGTATAATTGCTAACGGGGCGCATCAGCTCTGTCCGTATGTTCAACTATTGTCTGGCATTCACTAAATTGCTTTCTATAAAGTACTTGTATGTGATTATTATTAGGATCATGCATATACATATGTATATGTTTTTTGCAAGTACTCATGTAAAAAATTGGCAGGAGAACTGCTTAGAACTGGACCTGATCCAAACTCAATATTTTCTCTTCTAAAAGTTTACAAAGATACATGTATTCGATTAAGCAAGTGCTTTCAGACCACATCTAAATAATATCTTTATTTTTTTATTATATTTTTATGACTTAACAACTATATTATTATCCAAATACTAACTTATGATGCTTCAGAAATTTTTTAGAACAAGAAATTGTGCTCTTTATTTAATATATTATATAACTTCATTTAAAAAAGTTTAAATAACTATATATATCTATATATTTCGATTATTCAAACGAAATTTGTATAATCTTTTCTGTTTTCTTTGATAATATCATTTGAGTATTTTTTGATTCTTCTTAGATATTCTTTAAGTAGGTCCATTGAAAAAATTATGATTGAATTAACAAAATTTTATTTTAACTGTGCTTATAAATTACTGACCAAAGGGGATCAACCCGATCCTCTCGGACCTCAAAAATCCATACAATTATAAGAATTAGACTGATATTCAAAGTGAGTCCTAAAAATAACCAACTTTTTTGGATATTGAATAAAATGCACATTATATTATCCTTATTCAAAATATTATTTATTCACAATTTTCAAAATAGGACCTTGTTACTAGACCCGGACGAGCACTCTCAGAGCTACACTATATCCAGTGGAGTACCGTAAGGCTTGGTTTTGCTATGTAACCTGATGTTCGACGGGGTGTTAAGAATACCGCAAATAAAATATGTAAAAACAATTGCATATGCGGATGACCTCATAATGGTAATAGTGGCTAAACATCTAGATGACCTCCGGATCAAATGCAATGACTGCATAAATGGTTTGCGCCGATGGTTTGCTACCATGAGTCGAGAGCTGGCTCAGCAGAAAACAGAAGTCTTGCCCAGGTAATTTGAAGAAAACATATCGCTCAAGAAAGATGACTCCACAGTCAAAGATGAAGTACATTGGTGTAATAGTGGAATCAAGACTTAAATTCAAGGACCACTCGGAAAATACGACAAGTAAAGCAAATAAGAGCATTATAGATGCTTTATCAGAATAATGGCAAATAAAGATTGTATACGTTCTAGGCGACGATTTTTAATAGCTAAGGCAATGAGATCAGCTATACTCTCTGCGATTCCAATATACATAAATACGCTAGACATAAACTCATATGCTAGACCAATTAACGAAGTGCATAGACTTTCTGCAATATGCGTGATAAATGATTTCAGAACCATAACAAACGAACGACGCTGCTAAGGTATTAGTCAGTATGGAAGACTCTGAACATGTACTCTATCATTACCCTAATTAATAGAGAAAAGTTGAAAACCACACTTGGAGGTAGTCTCACCATGGAAAATTTTACCGCACTTTTGTGCAACTTCTCTGAAAATGAAAAGCTGTCAGCAAAGCATCAGCTCAATTATAATAAGATTGAGGCATTCTTATAATGCAGGAGCCTTAAATGTCTTCTTTCCTCCCATGAGGTAATTTTTAGTACACTAGTTCTGTGGACATAAGAGTAAGGAGTAAGTTAGGCTTGGCGGATTAAACTTCTGCACTCCGGCATTCGATGCTACCTTCTACTATGAAAAAAGAGTTGACGTTTGGAACGATCCACCAGCGCATATATAGATCTTTATATGTTATTTGCATGAATTTGCCTCGGCAAATTCTATTAATAGTGTTTTTATACGTATTTAGTCTCTCAACCAACGATTTCACGGAATTTTTCAACCCCGATTATGGTTAGAACGAATACTTGCCGGCCGGTGACTTGACGGTCACTTAGTGGTCATTTAAATATTCAAGACCATTTTTAAATGATGTAAATCACTTATAAACTCGAATCCGTCTCATCCAGTAATCACCCTAAACTTTTTTTTATCATTTGGGATGTTTCAGTGAAATTTTTTTCAAGTTTAACATTGAATTTTAAAATTGTTTGTTAAAAATAAAGCTTTTTTAGAGTATTAATAATAAACAAATATTTATTTTCATTTCTGTGTTTTTGGTTCAATAGATATTTCGGGTAATAAAATGTAGAACAAAAATAAAAAAAAAGTGTTTCACTGCAAAATTTGTATTATACATACATATTATATATTTTTCATGCTCTAAAAGGGGCGACATCCGAAAAGGATTAATTTGATTCTAACAACAAATACAATTAATATTTAAATTATAGGCATGCTACTATTTTCATGGAACTCAGCTTAAATATACCTAGATCATAGGGCATGGTATTTATTCACTCAATGAAATTAATAGCACTTTTACGAGAACACTTTACAGAAAAATTTAGGGAAAACAAGTAAGGAAGASCTAAGTTCGGGTGTCACCGAACCTTTTATTCTCTCGCATGATAAAGTGATAATCGAGATTTCATTATCCGTCATTTACATATGTTTTTATTTTGCTGTAAAATTAATTAGATTAGATCCATTTGTGTACTTTGAGTACTGAATTGTATTTTCATTTATTTTAACGGCATGAGGACTGACTTAGGTTTGACTTAGAAGCAATAATTAAATGTTATATTTTTAAATTCTAAAAATATGTTTTTACAAATAGCAAAATGTATCCTACGTACATTTCATTTATTATTTTCTTAAAATATTTACTTCTACTTTAAATTTATACAAATACTTATATATTAGCAAATAATATATTTTATTTAAAACAGTATTTTTTTTTCAAAAAACTGCATTTCTCTTAATGTATATTTTATTATATAATATTACAATTTTGAAAGATTTGTTAAATTATTTTAATTCTAGGTTAGGCACTGAGTTCTTCGTGTTCGATATCAGAGACCTTGAAAAGTTATAGTCCGATCACGACAATTTTTCCACAAGGGATACCTCAGCTCAAATACCGTATTTGTGTAAAGTTTTATTCCGCTATCATCAGTGGTTCCTAATGTATATAGGTATTATACAGAGAAGGCATCAGATGGAACTCAAAATAGCTTTATATTGGAAGAAGGCGTGTTTGGGAACCGATTTCACCCATATTTCGTACATGTCATCAGGGTGTTAAGAAATTATTATACATATACCGAATTTCATTGAAATCGGTTGAGTAGTTCCATAAGTGGGCGACGACACGCCCATTTTCAATTTAAAAAAAAAAAGCCTGGGTGCAGCTTCCTTCTGCCATTTCTTCCGTAAAATTTAGTGTTTCTGACGTTTTTTGTTAGTCGGTTAACGCACTTTTAGTGACAACATAACCTTTGTATGGGAGGTGGGCGTGGTTATTATCTGATTTCTTCCTTTTTTATATCCACTGAATATGCAAATGTCTGAAGGAAACGACTCTATAGAGTTTGGTTGACATAGCTATAGTAGTTTCCGAGATATGTACAAAAAAGTTAGTAGGGGGCGGGGCCAAGTCCACTTTTTCAAAAAAATTACGTCCAAATATGTCACTCCATAATGCGATCCTTTGTGCCCAATTTCACTTTAATACCTTTATTTACGGCTTAGTTATGACAGTGGCAGTAGGCCGATTTCGCCCATCTTCGAAGTTAACCTTCTTATGGAGCCAAAAAATACGTGTACCCAGCTTCATCATGAGATCTCAATTTTTACTCAAGCTAGAGCTTGCACGGACGGACAGACGGACAGACGGACAGACAGACATCCGGATTTCAACTCTACTCGTCACCCTGATCACTTTGGTATATATAACCCCATATCTGACTCTTTTAGTTTTAGAACTTACAATCAACGGTTATGTGAACAAAACTATAATACTCTCTTTAGCAACTTTGTTGCGAGAGTATAAAAATAAATTGTAAAGAGCATTATTTGTTATTAAAAGTGTGGTGTCTCATGTCTTTGGGAAATTTACGAATTAACGCAATCTATACCGATTACCTAAACGGCCACAAAAAAAGCATATATTTCCATTTTAAATTTACTGGTGTTGTTTAATAACTGTAAAGAAATAAGCCTTAGTAAAAATATGGCCTTTTGAAACCATTCTGTATTAGGAGTTTTCTATATAATGAAGTTGTTTTGTCTAGTTGAAAATCGCCATATGAAAGTTCGACTATATATACAGGGTTAAAAATTAGAGTTGAGGATTTTTGACTCCTTTTGGGGATCCTCATGTTAGAAACTCCTTTCGTTTTTTTTAGTAGGATCTTCAATTTGTATTCAAGGCTTTCAAAGCGTTCTCAACAGTAGGTAGTCAAGATAAAACAAGGTAGATTATTTTAAATTAAACAATTGAACGGGAACTCGGCTAAAATCTTTGAATAATTATAGCGTGAATTTAAAAAAGATTCAGAAAGTTTTATATTCTCGCAACATGTTGGTGTGGAGTATAATAGTTTTGTTATTATTTGACTTATGTATGTCTTCAAATAAAGTAACGAAGTGCACTTGCATTGTACTCCCTATTTGTACCCCTTTCATTATCGCTCCAAATGTAAGAAGATCTACATACTAGACGTGACGTAAGATGTTAAGTAATCAAGATTTGATACCGCTCTAAACAATAAACATCATATATAGACATACATATGTATATATTTATATTTGTATGTAAGTTCAGAAGCATGCATACTCACACACACACTTATTTAGGAGTGTACATAAATAAAATAAATAAGTATTCTAAAGACGTAGTATTTCTGGAAAAAATAACAGAGAATAAAGTCTCAAATTTCTTATCTGGTTTTCTTTCGAGCTGTGAGCGCACGGAAGAAAAGCAGCCCAGTAGGCAATGCGCACCAACAACGAAATTCAAAGTCAAAGGCAATACCAAGCGTCAACAATATTTGGCCGTTCTTTATCTGAAATTTGCTCTGCATGCAAGTATGTGTGTATCTGTGAGCGACACTCGCATGTGTGCGTGAGAAAATTCAGCCATCTTGCTTTGTTCTTCAACACTGTGCTCAGTGCTAGTGAGAGATTTTGCATTGCTCCTTAGCGCTGAAAGTAGCGACGTTGCTCACGAGAGCAAAGCGGCAAACTCTGGCCACTCTCAGGTATGCATGTGTTTGAGAGTCAGCATTTCATAGCGAGGTAACATTTCATTTAAAAACTAAAACACACAGAGCATACGAGTTTAGTCTGTGAAACATTGCTAAACATAACGGTTATAATTCGGAAGTCTTTGGCGAAGTGTAAAGTCAACAACAGAAATAATAAATTACCGCTGAAATACAAATCAAGCCACTTTTAAGCTCAATGAGCACGTGTATAGTGATTAATATTAAAAAATAGCAGTAAATAAGTTGATTAAATAGTCGCTTCACGCCCTAAAATCCAAGAAGCAATAGTCAGCACAAGAGAAAAGGAAAATGTTTTTTAAATTTGAATTGTGAACTGATACGGTAATTTCATTATCACAGTGGCAATCAGTACCATAGCGAGAGTGTAAAAAAAATTACGACTGAGTAGATAAACTGGGAAGTGAAGAAACATAGTCAAGAATTATATCGAACGCGTACGGTAGTGCCGCGTAGAGTAGGGACCGAAACGTATCGAATCACCTTTGTGGACAAAGCGTCGCTTTAAGTGTACGAGCTATAATAAGAGACTATAGAAATAATAACACCGACCAGCTTAAATTGCCCCTTTGCGCAAGTTTAATCAAATTAAGTCACGTCAGGGTCCGTATCGCAACACGTCACGACGTCCAACTGCGTTACTAAAGACAAAATGTGCCCCAACTGATAGCCTCGAGAAGACAACCAACAATCAAGCTATCTTGGCTCTTCGCCACTTAAGCTCTGAAATATTCTATTTGGATTAAGTTGACCTTCAACGGCAATTGTAGCGGCACAGCGAATATCATTAAGCGCACAAAGTTCGGCACACTAACTGTTTACTTCCCTGCATTCGTTTCAATCAATTCCGGCACAGAGCTTCCAACGTCACACACGATGGCTACAAACACGGAAATACTACCCTTCCATCATCACACAACCATTTCTCTACAAACTGCCGCTGCACTGACCAGCTATCATGGTGGTGGCAGTGGTGGCGGCGGCGGCAATGGTAGTGGCGGTGGGGCTGCTGGTTCCGTACTGCCAAATGCTACACAACTGGCCGCGGCCGCTTGGAACATGGAGGACTGCCTCTACCAACAGACTGAACTTCCCGCCCTCACACAGCGCGCACACCATCTGCTGCGCTTCACACCCTACGCGTTGCACCATCGACCCCAACTGCAGACATTACCACCCGCGTTGTACCTCCAGCATGCCGCGGCTGCTGCCGCCGCTGCGGCCGCTCATGCGCAGCATCATCACCATCATCATCATCTGCAGCATAGGCCGGCGTCGCCAGAGAGTCCAGCGCCTATCGAGGGTACACACATCAGCAATCTCTTCCCCGAAATACTCGAAATGATCTTCCAGAAGTTGCCGGTACGGGATTTGGGTCGGGCGGCTCAGGTTTGTGTTGCTTGGCGTGATGCGGCATATGCTAAGAGCGTGTGGAAGGGTGTTGAAGCAAAGTTGCATCTCAAGCGTTCCAGTCCTAGTCTCTTCAATTCGCTGGTGCGTCGCGGCATTAAAAAGGTGCAAATACTTTCGCTGCGCCGTTCGTTAAAGGATCTTGTACTCGGCGTGCCATCACTAGTCTCGCTAAATTTGAGCGGTTGCTTTAACGTGGCCGATGTGAATTTGGGTCATGCTTTCTCCGTGGATTTGCCGAATTTAAAAGAGCTGGATCTTTCGTTATGCAAACAAATCACCGATACGAGTCTCGGACGCATTGCACAACATCTTAAGAACTTGGAGACACTTGAACTTGGCGGTTGCTGCAACATTACTAACACCGGTTTGTTACTCATCGCGTGGGGTCTTAAGAAACTGAAACATTTAAATTTACGTTCCTGTTGGCACATCAGTGATCAGGGTATTGGTCACTTGGCTGGCTTGAGTAAGGAAACAGCCGAAGGTAATATGGAGTTGGAATATCTTGGTCTGCAGGACTGCCAACGACTCAGCGATGAAGCGCTCGGTCATATAGCACAAGGTCTAACGTCACTAAAGTCAATAAACCTGAGCTTCTGCGTCTCCGTCACGGACAGCGGCCTCAAGCATTTGGCGCGAATGCCCAAACTCGAGCAACTCAACTTACGTTCCTGCGACAACATCTCCGACATCGGCATGGCGTACCTCACCGAAGGCGGCAGCGGCATTACCTCACTCGATGTCAGCTTCTGCGACAAGATAAGCGATCAAGCGCTCTCACACATCGCACAAGGGCTCTATCGTTTGCGCTCGCTTAGCCTAAATCAGTGCCAAATAACCGACCAGGGTATGTTGAAGATCTCGAAATCACTGCAGGAACTGGAAAATCTTAACATCGGGCAATGCAGTCGAATAACGGACAAGGGGTTAGAGACGCTAGCGCAAGATCTGGTCAATCTAAAGACGATCGATTTGTACGGTTGCACGCAATTATCTTCAAAGGGTATCGACGTGTTCATGAAATTGCCGAAGTTGATAAAACTGAATCTCGGCCTATGGCTCGTAAGATGATGCGTTTCACACAGCAAAAATCAACGATGCGCCAAATATTCTTCGGCGCGACAATGCAACAAGGTTTGTATAACGAATTCGATATGGCAGCGCAAAGTCGGAATTCAAGTCCCGATGAGCAACGTTGGTAGGGCAGCCAAAGGCTTAGGAAGGAAGAGGGCAGCAAGCAGACAAATTGTAGATATTTTCTAACACAAACACACTTTGATTTCGGATGATTAAGGTGATCAAACAGCGAAATCAGCTCAATCTCTTGCGTCTAAAATTTTGATCTTGCCTCGCGCCTAATTGCTTTCTAGAATACACCACCGTGCCGCTGAAACCATGAGTCCGGGAATAATGCAACAAAGCGGCAACCCATAATTATGCAAAACACACATATGTATATGTCTGTCTGTCTGCCATAATATATGCGTGTGTGTGCACACGAATGTGCGCTCGTGCGGCTAGAAATGTGTATCGCCAGCATGCAAACTCGCCAGCGCGCCACTGAATAAATGCGCGCACGAGGCTCAGTGACGGTGATGGGGACAACTGCAACGTGAAGGCGGAGAGGCGGCTTTGAGAAGGGTGCAGATCGTTGGAAAAAATTAAAATACCGACAAAAAAAAACGAATAAAATTAGTAAAAAAAAAACATGTTCGAAATAATACGAGTGCTACAATATAACAAAGCCAGCGCAGACCGACCAACAACAACAGCAACGCATGCATGACTTTCGTTTCTCATAAACACGGCTTGTACTAAATTTAAAACAGCAATGAAGAACCCAATAAAACGCGAATAGGAGAAACACTGAACAAAGTGAAACGAAACACCAACGACCAAAACAAGGCTGCGCCAGCAAGAACGGCAGCAACAATGGCGATTAACTTGGATTCGAAGTCAGGCACGCAACACAGCGCAGTTCACCAGACAGACAGCGCACAGCAAACCATGCGGACAGACAAGAACACACACGCTGAAACTCATATGTGCTGCAAGCCTTCATGTATGTACATATGTATATCCGTATGTATGTACATGAGTGTGCACATGTGTGTAGATATGTAACTGCGCTGGAGTTATGGCTACTGCAAAGGCTGCTCGCATGGTTGCCTTGTTGGCTGACGAACGGTGGACCGGAAGGCTCGGCTGGCATGCCAGTACCCCTGCCAACGCGACTTGACGTGGCACGGCTCGGCTGGCTGGTTGAATGCATGGACGTATGGCTAACCACTTGCCTTGCTTTGCGATGGCGGCTCACCGCTTTGGTCGCGTTTACTTTGCATACAACAAACACACATGCAAACGCTTTCTTATGTGCGGCATAAGAATGTATGTACTATATTGACGATGCGTGCAGACAGCAAATATCGCGGCGGCAATTCGGGTTGAAATGGCCGTTGGCTAAGACCAGGAACATGATGCTAATAGAACACTCGCGTAGAGGCAAATGTAACGGTTATCAACCGCTTTTCGAATGACTTGAATTTAAATCACAACTTTTTGAAATTATTAATATACACTAAACCACCAACAACAACAACCAACAATTCCAATAGACGAAACAAAAGCTAAAGTACTAAAATCAGCAACAAACACAGGAAATACGTAGATGCAATGCAAGCAACGACAGCAGCGGTGTCGACGTTAACAACAGCAACAACAAATCGATGATATCGCGATAATAGGAATGCAACTAACAACAAGGCAACAATTAGCAACGCGAGACCGTGGCAGCGGCAGCGCAAAAACAATAGCAGCTACAACAAAGGCAACACAACAACTGGCGGTGCCAAGAGTCAGTTCTAGCGGCGCAAGGTTCACTTTTTAGTTCACCTCTAGTGTATCAAGTTAAGGCTGAGCTCATTTGTAACAAAGTTAAGGCACAACAACAACAAAATTATAAAACAAAAAACACGACAATAGCAAAAGTAAATGCACGAACGACCCTCACTTTTGTCTGTCTATCTGTTGTACACACACACACACATATATATATACACAGCAAAATGTATGAACTAATGCAAACAAACGCATGAACACCTGTAAAGCTCTGTACCACTCCGTGCATACATTCAACAAAAATACTAAAAAAATCCACATAGTAATCCAAAAACAAAAAAGATAACAAAAACAACACACATATAAAAGCAAACGCTGAAAGAGTGCACATAAAAACGATAGAAAATATTAAAGTAAGAATCGTTGGCAACAACAACAGCGTGGCGCGCCTTAGCTGCGCGCGTTCTGTACACTGTGTAACAAAGCGTCAGCGTGCAAATTGAAATTACATGCGAATACTGAAATGAAAGCATTGGTCACAATTGAGTTTGTGCTGGTTTTGAATTTATTTTCGCTGGTAATAATATTGGCCTTTATTTAGTTTGTGAATTTGAAAAATTGTATGCAAAATGTAAGAAAAAACAAGTATTGAATCTATCAAATTTCAATATCAGCTTGATTGTGGCAATGCTTTTGTAACCGGAAAAATTCTTACAAATATAACAAATAAATTTAAGCGCAAACAAGATTAAATAACGCCAAAATTTCAGCATTTATACCGTTTGTTGAGTAGTGTAACTTGCACTCGTATGCAAATGCCGAAAAGTTGTGTGGAGCGACTTGTGCTTCTGTGCTCAGAACACTGCTTGAAGAACTTGATGGGATGACTCATGCTAGGGAGCGTAGCAATAATGCCATTGGCTGACTGATTTTTGTTGTAGCTGCAAAAAGTTCGACTCACAACTCTTTAGGCGAGAGAAAATCAAATAAGAGCAGACTAATATTATAAAGTATAATGAAAATAAAAATAAATTTATAAATACAGCAGCAAACAAGTATATTTATCATGAATCAATAGCTATTAAAAGAAATAACAAAAATTCTTAGTAAAAAATACCCCTAAAAAACGCAGACAAAAAAACAAAAATTAATTGAAATAAAAAATAAAACATAGTAGGCAATTGGAACTGCAAGAAGAGGGGCTGGAACTGTGGTCGCAAATAACTGTTTGAGAAAACGTAGTAGTGCATCAACGGGGGGATTTTGGGTTTCAAAACTCTTCTCCGAAATCGGAGATTTTTGTCCAAATTCAGATGAATTTACAAAGTAAAAAAATACAGAAAGGAATTCTGGGGGTGAGAAAATGTAAAGTGGCAAACCTGTAATTGTAGTTCGGTTGTTTTAAAATAATTTGATGCCAAAATTTTCCGTAAAATTTTGTTTGCACTGCGATAAGATTTTAAATTGTTTCGCTTAAATATGCTTTGATTCCCCTAAATGTCTAGTGCTTTCATATGTGAAACGTCGTCTATTGCTGTATTAACGTGAGGTCACTGATAAGTGCAGAGTCGCAGATTTGAAAATGCATGAGCTTGCTGATTATTGGCTGAGATAATAAAATTTTATCACCAGATTTTAATCTAGACCATAAGGTTACAAGGATCGCAGATGTCAGTATGAAAGCAGACTGTCAAGAACCGAAATATGCGCTTCTAACGTCAAACTACTTTGAAGGTTGGAAATCCATTCGAATTTATGCAAAAAAGAAATCAATTTGTTCCTTAATCGTATGTGTTTCCAGCCGAAATAAAAATATTTTCTACTGCAACACAGTCAGTTATACTAATACTAGCTAGTAAACAGCATAAAAGACAAAATGTAAAGAAAAATTTCCGAATCATTTCTGTTACTATCCGTAATACCGACAAGTAAGAAGTGGAGGGGTATGAAAAATTCAATAAAATAAGAAGAAAATGTCATGTGTTGAAAAGTTCCGCTGATTTTTTTGTTAAATTTTGTTTAAATTTAGTTTAAATATCAAAACCAAAATTTTAAAAATATTGCAAAAATGTAAAAATCGGGAGTAATTAGTGAGTACATATTTACTTATGCTATATGCAATTCAAGAAGCAAAAAACAAAAAAGAGAACACGAATTCTTTTCTATTGTGATATAAAAATTTATAAAAGTAAACTTAAAGAGTTAGTTTTATTAAATAAGCTATAAATGTATTTAGTAAATCCAGAAAACTTAAAAAAAAAAAGCAAAACTAAGCACATAAACTATCTGAAAATTAGTTGAAAACTGTAAAATTATGTGCTCAGCAGTTTTAGAAAAATCTGTAAACTAATAACTGTTTTATTTGGTTTCAAATTGTATAAAATTTTTGTTCAGTAAAAAGCAATAACAAATAACTAAAAAATAAATACTTTGCTGCTATTATTTCAAACCTATTGATGTTAAAGAGTTTGTGGCCAACAACAGCAACAATATAAAATTAAGACAGCGCAACAAAAAAATCGAAACCAAACCACAATTTTGCCTTATTTCTAGCTTACTTACTTTTTGAAATGTATATATCTAGACCTGTTTTTTCTAACCTAAGTTGTGTTTAGTTCGCTAACTGTTTAATATTATTTGTTTTGCTTATGTGTTTAACAAAATGCACTACTGTAAGTCGTCTTACATCTAATCTATTCATAGTTGATTTAGTTAACCGTTATAGTCTTCGTTTGTATGTGTACGTATATTTAAGATTATGTAAGTAGTGTTTTGTTATAGCATAATATTGTAAGAAAATAAAAGAAATAAGACATAAATACTTCGCCTATCAAGTAAATATATATCATACATACGGGCGTGAGTGCAGGAGGAACGGCGTTTGACAGTTTATCTACTGGCAGTTCTTCGGAAATATGCAACTAAAATCCTAAAATACAAATAAAAATTATTAAAATACAACCAAATCGAAAAATTAAACAAATTAAATGTATTGTTTTTCTTTGGAGTCACACGATCAGAATTCAAAGTCTGCTAAGGGAAATTTCGGGTTTTCTCAATTTTGAAAATGTTTATGCCTTTTACTTCACGCTGAAGCAGATAAGCCATCAGAAATCGGTGCAAGATGTGTTCTATCCTTCAATAGAATTCTAATTAGAGCAGGGTCAGTGAGAAAGAGCCCACAAGGCAACGCGGTGCTCAGCAACAATTTTTCACAGGTTGCTTTTAATAACAATTGATGAAAAAGGGTCATACATATACATATGTATGTATGTATCTCACCTGGCCCTGGTTTCTTTGTACGCATTGAATTTGAAGGCTCTAGAGAACATTTCTACCAACGTTACGGCATAAATAATAATGATGGAAAAGATGATTTTCGCAAATTTAGACGGGGTTTCTTGTACTATATGGGTTAAAAATACTTTGACCTGTTCAAGAGGTTGAGAGTTCTGTCAAAGTTTCATAACATTTCATCGAAAACATATTCACGTTATCGGTCTTAAGGTGATGTCACCATTTCTACGTTTGTGTACAATGAAGAAGTTAAGCTCACTTTTTTCATAAATAATTGTTTCCTAAAGAAAAGAATATACACAGCGTTGGCTGTGATGATCACTTCTTACGTTAGAAGATTTGAAAATTCATGAAGTTTTTTGAATAATTGAAAAATTAAATTAAGTGAATTAGCTAAGATACTTGGTATCTGGTATTCTTTTATTATTAAAAATTTCTTTACTATTAAAAATTATTGCGTGCCTTGTGTTGCATAAATAGATATACTTGGTGGCACCTACATTAAATTGAAGTTGCTGCTGTAACGGCAGTAAACATCCCAAAAATCGTTTTGAAGGAACCACCAAAATTGAGAATTTTATCGACGGATAAAAATCTTTCCAGTTAGGGAGTCCCAACTATCTTGGAAAATTTAAATTGTATTAGTAATGTCCCATATTTTGTCTATGGATGTCCAACTTTTATACATGTGGAAGACCTCAGGGCCTCGAACGTATAAAGCCACATTTCATAAAATACGCATAGCATTTTCTTTGTTTTTAATTACTCAACTGAAATTCTGATATTTAACATTCGATTTGTGGTGTTTTCTACTTTGGGACCTAGAAACCATATTAACAATGTTTTTTATTGAAAGTATCACTTTCTTTTATAATTTTTTTTTTGTTCGTATTTTGAATTGTCGGCATGTAGGTTTGTTGGTATTTTGATTGTAGGCATTAAGTTCTACTTGTACACCCTAAGAATGTCTTATCAAATTGTCATATGTTTCCGTATTTTTCCAGCACTAAGGGTCTGAGAAAAAATGCAAATGTTGATTTGGATCAGAAATTGAGCGAAGTGATAATGGTTTGAGAATATGAGGTTCTTTTATAAGAAGTGAACCTCTGTTAAATGTGTCGAACTGTTTTTGACCTTATATCCAGACCTATAACAAAGTTTGTTTCACTTGCGTATTTAAAAATACTATTGCCTACTTTAAGGTTCAGATGATCTCAAATATGTACTTATACCCTGCGCAGGTTATGTTAACTATATACATAAAGTATTTGTACATATGTACGTAGGTGTAAGTGATCAGCGTGAAACCATTCGTCTGTCTTTCTGTCTGTATATACAAACACATACGCGTACTACATAGTCCCTCAGTTTTTGAGATTCTAATCTGAAAATTACCACACATCCCTTTCTCTCTGAGATGTTGCTCATTTGTCTTCCGTAACGAATTCCGATTTTGATGAAATTTGGGCGCTTTTTTAGCATTAAATTTTAATGATAAATTTATTTATTATCATAATAAACCAAAAAAAAAAAAAAAAAAAAAAAAAACAAAAAAATTAATCTACAAGCATTCCTTCTGACCATTTTTCATTGTAGCACCTATCTATGTGCATAATTTTGTGATGAAACTTCTCACCATATTCATCTGATACTGCTCCAAGGATAGGTGGGGAAAAATTCAAGAGAGTCCAAAAACTGATTTTTTACAGACATATTACCCTCTAGGTCTTTATACGAAGAAATAAGTATTGTGGCAGTATCCAGGTAGTTTCACATTTTTGTTTCCTAGAAAACTTTGTCATACTTCGACGAAAGCAGTGCGTGCCCTTTTTGGGTACCCACAAAGATGCCTTCTTTTAGTTTTGCATTGCTGATTCGGGGGAATTTTGTCTTTAGAGACTGAAAGCCTTCACTATCTTTATTCATGACTTTAGCGAAATTCTTCATAAGACCCAGCTTTATATGGAGTGTTTTAAAAGAATATATACGTGATAGCTAAAAAATAAAAACATATCAGGGTATTGAATACTTCATACTGATTCCATTTCATTTAAAGGAGTTTTTCGTTGCAAACCAGTGAAATTGGCCAACATATAAGTATTTCTCATACCCCAACAGCGGATCGCCGTCGCAAGGGGCACCTGTTGGCAAAATTTTTTTGGAAAAGTGGGAGTGGCCCCACCTCTAATAAGTTTAATGTGTTTATATCCTAAACCACTTAAACTGCGTCAACGGAATTCACCCAGCGCACATATTGTAAGAACTCCTATCGACAGTGTGAAAATTGGTACTGTGAAAAACTACTTACTATGCCATACAAGGTGCGTTT
The DNA here is from genome assembly GCF_001853355.1 of Bactrocera latifrons. NCBI lineage: Eukaryota > Metazoa > Arthropoda > Insecta > Diptera > Tephritidae > Bactrocera > Bactrocera latifrons. Next base: position 1,067,270 of record NW_017537534.1, on the reverse strand, counting down.
CGAAGTAAACAGGACTTAAAAATAAAAACATATGTTTTTTCGGCAAAATCAATTTATTTTATTCAAAATAGTATCCTTCTGCTTCAAAACAGATTTTTGCATGGTCCAAAAGCATGTGGAACGAGTGTTTTAGCTCGTTGGTCGGTGTAGCCGCTAGTATGCCGCTGCAAGCCTTTCGAATGGCCTCTAGGTCTGCATAACGTTCTCCTTTCGTGGGCAAATGCATTTTTCCGAAAAGGATTAAGTAGCACGGTGCCATATCAGCTGAAAACGGGGAGTGGTTAATGGTTCAAATGTGATTTTTGGTCAAATAATTGGTCACAAGCGTCAATCGAATGTGGGATTCTGAGCAATTTTTGGTCGTCAGTCAATTTGTGCGGAACCGTGCACACACCTTTCTTAAGCCCAAATGTTTGATCCAAATGCGATAAATCGATGTTTTGGAGATATTCAAAGATGATTTCGGTTGATGAATTCATGTACAGTTTCGATGGAATTTCCGGTGATCACGGATTTTGTTTCCGTAACTGCACGATTGAGTAATATACCGATACCTCAATTGATATACCAGTAAACATAAATAAAAGAGGAGAAAAGATACGATTTTAATTCCTTTTATGGGTCTCCAACCGCTGACCGAATTTTTTCGTATATTCTCCGAAATAATTACAAAAAATTTTTGGTGACTACAAATGCCGCCAATGAAGGAATAATTCAGCTGATTCAACTTAGCTAAGTAACAACTGAAAGTAGTTCAGAGAGTTAAAAATAACTGTTCCGAAATTGGGAAGTTAACTAAGTCATTCACGGGTGTTTTTGACTTGAATTATATTTTTATAGTATACTCAGTTTTGTGGCCATTTTATAATGACTAGACTTTGTCCGGAACAATGCTTGCAAATTGGGAATGAATGTCAAAATAATGGTTCAGTTCGGTCGACATAATTGCCCAGCAAACCACGTTAACTCCAGCGAAAAATGCGTATCCCCAGAGAAGCCTTAAAGTGCACACTGAAAACGTTATTACTAAATTATTCAAGTATAAAGCTCACTTTGTTTGAATGTTGTGACGCCGTCACATCCTAAAAAGTCACTGTTTGTTGCGCTCTATTGACAGATGGAATTTCTCCAAAAATGAAGCCTACCAATCAGTTACAGTCAATGAGGAACGCAATAGATCGTAATTAAGGGGGTAGCCTGGTTTAGAGGCTTCAAAAAATCGATTATTTTGAGGATTTTATTGGGAATGAAAGAAATAAGTGATTAAAGCGAAATTTCTAGTGTTTAAAGTTATATATTTAAACATCATTCACAAATTTTTTGGATACGAAATCCTTGCTATTCTGCCTTTGGTAAGCATTTGCCGGATGCGGGCAGGATGCAGGTCGCAATTTCTATCGGAAACAAAAAATTCAATTCATATTTTTCGATAATTTTTCTTCTAGTTTTTAGAAATTTAAAAAAATTAAAAAAAAGTGGTTTTTGACCAAAAAAATTAGCTTTATGTTGTTTAAAAATATGTTCAATTTTGTCTTTTCTCAGTTTTTTTTAGTTTAAATAGGAGATAATTTAATGCCAAAGATAATAAACTTTGCTCCAATTCCATACGACGTTTAGTTTTTTTTTCTATCCTGCCCGCCAATTAAGAAAAATCGTAAAAATGAAAAACCGAGAAATCGCGCGTCAAAGTTTTCGCCCAATCTGCTATCAGATATCTGCTAGACGCTCGATTAATATTTTCCTTCTAGCTTTGAAAATATTTAAAATTTACATCCAAAACTTTGGAGACATCTTCTTCTTCTAGATTGAAGCAGTCACCGCTTACGCGGTTATAGTAGAGTTACCAACCGCGCGCCAGTCGTTTCTTCTTTTCGCTACGTGGCGCCAATTAGATATTCCAAGTGAAGCCAGGTCCTTCTCCACTTGGTCCTTCCAACGGAGTGGAAGCTGGAGTGTTTTTGTCCATCCGGACAATATGATCTAGCCAGCGTAGCCGCTGTCTTTTAATTCGCTGAACTATGTCAATGTCGTCGTATATCTCGTACAGCTCATCGTTCCATCGAATGCGATACTCGCCGTGGTCAACGCGCAAAGGACCATAAATCTTTCGCAGAACTTTTCTCTCGAAAACTCCCAACGTCGACTCATCAGTTGTTGTTGAGAGGACTTTGCTTCTAATTACCTACTCAGTCCGAAGTAGCATATCAATATCATCAGCATACGCCAGCAGCTGTACACTCTTATAGAAGATGGTACCTTCTCTATTTAGTTCTGCAGCTCGAACTATTTTCTACAGAAGAAGGTTTGGTATCGAACGGGTCGGAGAGGACCATCCCGATTCTGACGGAGCTTTTGGTGCTGTTCAACGTCAACTTACACAGCCGTATACGTTTTGCAGAGCTACCAAATTCAGACATCGCGGCATAAAAGTAGCTCTTTTTTAGGCTGTCGAAAGCAGCTTTGAAATCGACGAAGAGGTGGTGAGTCTCGATTCTCCTTTCACGGGTCTTTTCAAAGATTTGACGCATGGTGAGTATCTGGTCGGTTTTTGGTTTTCCAGGTCTGAAGCCACACTGGTAAGGTCCAATCAATTTGTTGACAGTGGGCTTTAATCTTTCACACAATACGTTCGATAGAACCTTATATGCGATGTTGAGGAGGCTTATCCCACGGTAGTTGGCGCAGATTGTGGGGCATATTTTCGTCCGACCATATTTTACAAAGAAGCTGATGCATGCTCCTTATCAGTTCTTCGCCGCCGGCGGGTTCGCCTTCTCCTGACGTTGTGCGTTCACTGCCATTCAGCAGGCTGGAGAAGTATTCGCTCCATCATTTAACTATGCTCTGGGCATCGGTGACTAGATCACCTTTGGGGATTCTACAAAAATATTGCTCCGGTCTTAAAACCTTCTGTATGCGGCCATTACTCCTGTCGGCCAATGCATCTCGCTTCTCTCTTCAACTCTCCGTATCTATACCGATCGTAACGTTGCGTGGTAGGCAACCTGTTTTCTTTCCACTGCGACACGACAATCCTCGTGGTAGCAGCTGTTCTTTTGCACTTTCCGAAAACCAATGGTTTCGGTTGCAGCTGTACATAAGGAGTTTGAAATGTTGTCCCACAGTTCCCTTATACCGAGTTGTTGATGAGTGCTCTCAGAGAGCAGGAGTGCAAGCCGAGTAGAAAACTTTGGGGTCATATTCTTAGATTATTTTCAAAGGGATTTAGCAAAAAAAAAATTAGATTTTTTTGATGCTTCAAATCAGGTTCTCCCCTTAATAACTTTTTTGTTCTTTAATTTGAGGATGTTATATGGATGTGTTGTGGTTACATGCCATACAGCAAAGTTTTATTGAGTTTCCAAGTTCGTGCGATTTAATGCCGCTGGACTATTTTATGGATATATATGAAGTCGCTTGTTATGAAGATCAGCTCGAGATGACTGGAGTCTTCGGATAGCATTATTTTTCATTTTCGCATTTATTTAGCTTTATAATAAATCGAAAAATAATATTCTACAAAAGTCACAAGTTTTATAAAAGTATTTTTTTCCTTTCGACTTTAGAACCACTTCCATTTTGACATTCTCCTACTTCTACGATGCGGTTCTTGTAAGTCAAAGGACTCTAAAATGTTCAAACGTTATAAATGTTTAGGGAGAAAGAGTTACCTTAAGCAACTGCGTTCATTAACTGGCATTCTATTCATCTTATAGAATTGACATAAAAACTTCGAAATTTAAATGCTCAACATTTACGTCCATTATCCTGTCATTTAAAGACATTTATTGAAATTGTGGCTTTCTCTGAAAGCATTTTTCGATTCGCAGATGTCTCACTTTCCTTGCTTAAGAGGCTTTCATTAAGGAAATTTCGTGCCTTCCTAGTGACAGCTGGCGCTTTGCGAGTATGCTGGACTAAACGACCTCCCAGCGAGTGCAGCAGCAATAAATACAACAATAGCAACAGCAACATGGTTAAATTACAACAAATGACATTGTCTTGACAGCGTGGCCGAACATTTTGAAGCAAATGCATGCTTTATTTAGATATATACGCACGCACGAGCATATTGGAAAGCTGATATACATATATGTGTATACATACTATATATATGTAAGTTTATATAATATTATATACATATTTACACGCAAGTGTTATGTACATATATGCGAATATATTTAGTTTGGTATATGCGATAAACATATGCAAGCTGAAAGTTAATAGGTGGCTGCGCTTTGTATGTGGCCAACAGGACATTTCCAGGATGCGGCCACACACGCGGCTATTTCGGCATGCAAATCCAATAAATGTGTATGTGCGTACGTAGTCGGCTGACGTTTGTGGTGCGTTGCGACTTGAATGCAAATGAGAAATTAAGTCTTTAATATTAAAGCGAACAGTTGTGGTGAATTTGGGAGAGCGTTTATGCACATATATTTGTGTATTTTTGTTGCCATGGTATGGTTTCAAAGCTTTGTGGTTGAGAAGAGTTGGTCAGGTGGAGAAGTTAGAGGTATCTTCAATATATAGTAAATAAATATAGATGCCAAGAGTTTGTACGGCTTCGCAAACTATTGAATAGTCCAATGGCGTACTGCAAGTTTGGAGATATTCTTTTCTTCTATAGCCCTTTTTTGACAGATCCTGTGAGAGTCTTTTACTTTGCTCAGTATTGCTTGCAATTTCAGCAGGGAAAGACTTACACCTAAACAACGTTTACAAATCATTATCAACTTTATTGAGAAAATGCACGTTTTGTAACGGGGCATCTCGACAGGATAAAATCTATGTCTTACTAACTCTATTGCCGTGCCTATTGTCTGTGGAGACTCCATATTGCTTATTGCTTACAATATATGGAATACTAATTTATTTGATATATATTGTAAGCAATAAGCTGTCACTTCAGCAGTTTGACGGCGCAGTTTTCATTTCTACGAGAATTTCGAAGAGGCAACATATCACATTTGCACATACAGACGGCATTTTCATTTCGGAGATATGAAATTTAGAAGAGCGAGTATTAAGATGGTTGTGTTATGTTATAAAAATATAGTACATTTTCAAAATAACATTATTCCAAAAAATTATATTTAGTTTAATAATTAATTTACAGAAAAATTATGCAAATTGGGCTGGGAATGACCGAAGTTAAATTTAATAAACTTATACAAGCATAAATCCAAATATCTTTTCTCATTTTAAATTTATTATTTTAATTGGTATATTTATGTCTCAATTATTATATAGTAGTCCAAAAATATGATTTCTTATTTTGCCCAGGATACTTTTTTTATTTTCCTCATAAAATCTACATCAGCTACCTACCCGACGGCATTTCGCAATTTCAAAAGCTCAAAGCATGCGCTACATCAGCTCGAACCTACCTACCCTACGCCTTTGCGCAAATGATTATGTCAGGATAACGAATGCCCACATCCAGATTTGGCAATGGCAATAGATTTAACAGTTAGTAGGACATAGATTTTATCCTGTCGAGATGCCCCGTAAAGAGTGTGTTTGATACGTTGCGCTCAACTTGTGGTCAACGTTACCGGGCTACTGAGCGTACTATTCACAACACCATCACCCATCTTGCGACCCAGCATTCATTACGACTGTACACGAAGAACGTGGAGAGTCCTTTCGGCGCCGTTCGCTGCAATTCGGACTGACGAAAGCGTACAAAATACAGCTTGTCAAGAACTGAAGCCGCTCGACTTTTACAAGCGACATCGCATCGCTCTATGAGCTCTTAAAAAGTTCCAAGGAGATCCGACGTTTTCGAGCCAACTTTTGTTCAGCGAAGAGACCTGTTTCTGGCTCAATGTGTATGTAAGCGTTAGACTTTTTTTGTGGGGATATGTAACGTCCAAAGTCTACGCGGACAATCCCTCTTCGATTCAGGCCTTGGAGCAAAAGACCACGCGTGTCATTCGCCAATTACCAGCCGAAATGCTCAAACGAGTTATAGGAAATTGGACTCAACGGATCGACCAGCTAAGGCGTGGCCACGGCCAATATTTGAAAAGGGTAATCTTCAAAAAATAAATGCCAAAAAATGTTACTTCGAATGATAAACTTTCCCCATTACATTTCATTCTGTGTATTTTCTATAAGTAGTAGGCAATTTCGGAATGAAAAGAACTGCTGGAACAGTCAAGGTAATAGTCTTCCAGGTAATATAGTAGTAATTATTAGCTTTGAAATTCAGCTTTGGCGCTTTATTACACCTAACCCTTCCATTTGCAGTGTCAGACTCTGCTTCTCTGGCTGCCAGAAGACGGTCAAGGGCYRACYTTCTGACTTCTATCCSTTCGTCAGTCATCATACTAAGGAGAATGTTTTCTGGAAGAGCGAAGAAAGCATTCTGTTGAATGGATGAATCGACAACCTTGCGCAGTTTAGCAGGTAAGTATCTCGACCTTTGAATTGCAGCATAGAGATGGCGCGAGCGAGGAAGGAGAGGTGACGTCGTCAAAGTAATGACAACCAGGTTCCGCTATAAGAGAAATATGTTCCTCTTTGACAGAGTCGCGTTAGTACTTTTCACCTTCGCTGACTTGTGTAAGTGTATTGTCTTTGCGGCCGTCAAAATACAGCCCATATACAGAGTCAATGCTTTCGGTGTTTTGGAGCTTAACTCCAACAC
>NW_017537534.1:1059303-1060260 GCF_001853355.1 Bactrocera latifrons | reverse complement strand
CTTGGAAAAGACCCGTGAAAGGAGAATCGACACTCACCACCTCTTCGTCGATTTCAAAGCTGCTTTCGACAGCACGAAAAGGAGCTGCCTTTATGCCGCCATGTCTGAATTTGGTATCCCCGCAAAACTTATACGGCTGTGTAAGCTGACGTTGACCAGCACCGAAAGCTCCGTCAGAATCGGGAAGGACCTCTTCGAGCCGTTCTTTACCAAACGAAGTTTCAGACAAGGCGATTCCTTATCGTGCGACTTTTTCAACCTGCTTCTGGAGAAAATAGTTCGAGCTGCAGAACTAAATAGAGAAGCTACAATCTTCTAGAAGAGTGTACAGCTTCTGGCGTATGCCGATGATATTGATATGCTATTTCGGATTGAGTAGGCAATTGAGAAGCAAAGTCCTCTCTCACCGAACAAAAACCAAACTCTATAAGTAATTCCCGTCCTGCTATTGATGCAGAGGCTTGGACGATGACAACAACTGATAAGTCGACGTTGCGAGTTTTCGAGAGAAAAGTTCTGYGAAAGATTTGTGGTCCTTTGCGCGTTGGCCATGGCGAACATCGCATTCGATGGAACGATGACCTGTACGAGATATACGACGACATTGACATAGTTCAGCGAATTAAAAGACAGCGGCTACGCTGGCTAAGTCATGTTGTCCGGATGGACGAAAAAATTCCAGCTCTGAAAGTATTCGGGGAAAGCAGAGGAAGAGGAAGACCTCCACTCCGTTGGATGGACCAAGTGGAGAGGGACCTGTCTTCTCTTGGAATATCTAATTGACGCCACGTAGCGAAAGGATGAAACGACTGGCGCGCGGTTGTTAACTCGGCTATAATCGCCGATAAGAAGAAGAATATATAAGAAGACGAATCTTGCATTTGTCAGTGACAAAGCTAGCCTGATCCTCTGTTATCAAACCTGCTTTTTTGGCATCCAGAAAAGCAGATGAAACAA
>NW_017537534.1:986725-1058983 GCF_001853355.1 Bactrocera latifrons | reverse complement strand
TTCTTCTGGTTCTCTGGTCCAAGAGAAATGGTAGTTCATTGATAGGAACTTCTTGTTCCTTTGGACAAGTGCAAGAAGAAAAATAAATGCATTTACAAGCAGCGATGTCAAATAATATTCCGGCAGAAGAGACAAAGTCGTCTCTTTTAGAGCTCAAATCTATTGGGTTCCTTAAAAACATTTGTTGAAGAGTCAGAAATTTCTAATGGTACGTGGCGATCATTTGTACAACTCTGGTGTGTGAACTATCGGACTAGATGAATTTTTGAAAGTATTTTCAACCTTTTTTGCAACTACTTCTGTAACCTCTTTACTCCTAGGTTCATAGTTGTCGCCTCGGAGCCGCCCTATACGAAATCTTTCAAACTGATAACACAAAAGAACATCCTCTTAAGTAGGTAACTGGGACTCAGAGAGATTGTACGGATATATGCCAAACACAGGACATTTCTGTCTAAATTTAAATTTAGATACAGACATTTTGAGTTATGTGTTCTATTGAGAGAATATAAGTGATAGCACTCGGCGAAATCAACGACAAGAGTGAAGGAACTCGATGAAAAAATATTTATGTGGAGACCTATCCGAACGTGTCCTTTGGCGTAGGTGAATGAATGTGAGTGATAGCACTTGGCGAAATCAAGGTCAAGAAGTGTGGCCGCAAGCCGAGTTTCATCTAGCGCTGTGGCGCGCCGCATTTTCGCTCGTATCTCGGGAACGGACGTGACAAATAAATTTTGTTTTATACATTTTGCCATGAGATGCGTATTTCAGGAGCTAGGTAGAAAATTTCACAACTTTAGGCGAATTTACGAAATTTCAAGGCCGGAGTCGGGGTTGAAGATGCAATCCGATCTCAAAACCAAAAATTGCATTGGAATCAGGAAGTACTAAGGCAACCTGTCCGCACTATTAGAAATCCCGAATCGAAAAAAGTCCGGAATCGACCCACCCTAACCCATACTTCGACAAGAGAAACATCTCCCAGCAGAGAGCATGTTTTCGATTCCATGTATCATAAGTACAGATATGTTAAGTAAATAAAATTAGAGTGTCATACTGAAATATACTGATATGAAATAAAATGCTCACAACATACCTTTGAAAGTTATTATCGATTCAAAATAAGCGAACTAATAAGGAGTTTATAAGGGAGCCCTATGGATCCATTGTTTGTGGGAAAGTGGTTCTATCCTATTTCAAACTTGAAGCGCTCGTAACTGCGGCTCCAAGACAATGGTCAACTGAAGAGGGTAAGCCGTCATTTAAACGACCAAAACCAACGGATGTGAAACCGGTAAATGGTTTGCTGATATGGCCCGGAAACGCATTATAATTGGCGTCCTGGACAAGGATGATCCCAAAGGCTTGCTTTATTAACAATACTATCGACCGCCCACCTACCGTTGATGAGATGGCTGCAGTCGAGAAAGATCCCAATCATTCATCGAGCAATGTCGAAAATATCGGACCCTCTGCGGACTCTGAGCTTGCAGACAGACTTTCAGAATTATATTCTAAGAAAGACCTTTAAACGTCGCACAAGGTGATGTAAAAACAAAATAAATCTTCATCATAGCAAAATAGCTCCATTACCTCTAATTAACGCTTGAAAAGAGATCAGTTTGACTTGTAAGCCGCGGGTTAATTGATTGAAGACACCGAATTACAAAATATAAATGGAAAACTGAATCAGCAAATTATCAAATCAAATTTTGCTAATTTTAGGTTTTTGAAAATTTAAAAATTTCGGATTTCTCTTTCTTTGGTACGAAAAAGTCTGGGCTGTTTGTGGAACTCATTCAGGATCCAAACGTGCATTTAACAAAAGACTGTCTGTCTTGAGATCTGCTTTCGGTGCTGTTTTGGACATCCTCGGAACTCTAATAAGAGCGTTTGTACAATCAACCTTACTTTGTGTATTTCCACACTTTTACAAAGCAAATTGGAAAATTTAAGCGAGAATAAATGCAACGAAAAGTGCGTAAATGTTTGAGGGAAAAACATTGAAATGTTATTTTTTGTTGTTCGTGCCGTTGCTGCTTAACTTCTTTTAGGTGTTTGTTATTATTGTTATTGGCGATATTTTTCCATCGAAACGCATACGTCAGTGCATGTGCACGTTGCGGGAGCGATAAAAACGCCAACATTCTGTGCGAATCGCCGACAAAGCGCGTTTACGGCTAAAAATGCACGCTGATAACGGTATACACATGTATGCATAAGTATGCGCAATTGTATGCGAGTGCAAGAGAGAGGGAGTTAATTGCAACATTAAAGAACGCATAAATTTATAGGAAAATCCACATTAATGCACATGAACGCATAAGCTTCGCAACGCACACGAACATGCCCACGTTCGTCATGTAACGGTAAATGCCTGCAAACCCTGCAAGAAACCCGATTGCAGTCTAAGTTAACGCTGCAACCAGTCTTTCGTAAACTTCAAAGAGAGAGTAACAAAACCTTTATTACGTGTTTTATCATCGAAAGAGGACTTTACTTTTCAGCTACCTATTCAATCCAAAGTAGCACCTGTTGGCAAGAGTGATTCTGCGTTCCCTAAAAAATCAGAAAATAAATAGAATACAGAGAGAAGCCTGTGCAGAGTTTGACGAGGCTCATATGTCATGTTCGATAATATACGTTTAATATACTCCTGCATCAGCACATATATGTATTTCATCGTAAATAGAAATTCTGCTTTAAGGGGTTAGGGGTAGTCAGAATTAAAAAAAAAATCATTTTTTTTTGCATTTTCCTTACGTGTAATATCTTAGAAATATTCTCTGAAAATTTCAAATATCGACAAATAATAAAGAGTGGTCGGGCAATTCAAAGAAAAAGGCAAACGTTAAACGCGTTTTTCTCAAAACTATGTTTTTTGAACTGGTGAAACGGTAACTCGAAAATCGTAGATTTTAATGAAATTTATACAGCTTTTATAATACATAATAAGCTCGGGCCTAATCGAATGATTGTTTTTTATTTTCAAAAATTTCGATTTTTTTAGACTAATAACTGTTAATTTTTCCCAAAAATTCAGGTAAAAATTTCCAGAGGCCGCCATTTTGTTAATTTAAAAAAACAAATAATAAAATCCTTCGATCAGGCCCAGGATTATATATTTATAAAACATTTTTTTTGTCCGATTGATTTTAGATGAGTCTCCAAGGACTTACCGTTGTCACCGCAAGTGCCTTTTTTTGGAACTGGGTCAACACAAACATCTATACCTTGGAAATAAAATTTTTTTGTTTGAAATATTCGTGACTTCAACTTAACTAATTCTATAATAATGCCATATTACGACTTTTCTTGAAAATTCTCATTTTTTCGTGCCTTGGACTACCCCCTTAAGAAGCCATCTAAAACTAGCTGAACACACAACTTGTAAGTAAATCACACCACTTCGGGTGAGGAAGAGTGTAGCGCCCCTACACAAGCATACAACTCTGGGTAGGGGATATTTCGCTTTCTCACTTTAGCTCGCCTTCAAGAGGATATTTGGTCTGAGATCGGAAGTCGTGAACTGCTTGAGCTTGTAAAAGAATCATTTTTGGCCACTCCCAAGTGAATGGCGCTCGAAAAGCTTTCCTCACTTGCGTGAACTTCTACACATGTATGCATCTTCCACTCCTACTCTTGTAGAGCCTCCGAAAGGGATCTAGTGACTGATGTCCAGAGCATAGTAAAATTATGGTGAGAATACTTCTCCTGCCTTTTGAATGGCAACGGGGGCATAACACCAGGAGATGGTTAACCCGATTTCCCAATCGATGACGATGTAGTGGGCGTTCCATTGCACGACCATGTAAAAGTCCAAATACCAGTTAAATAGCGTTTGAAGAACAACAAAGCGGCGGGGTCGCAGGATTACTATACAAATACGGCAACGAAGAACTGATATCGATCATGCAGCAGCTTGTTTGTAAAATATGGTCGGATATCCACAAAAAGGGAGACCCCACAATCTGCGCTAAGTACCATTGCATGTGAAGTTCTATCGAGACTACTGTGTAAAAGAGTAAAGCCCACCATCAAAAAACTTATTGAACCTTATTAGTGTGACTATAGGTCTGGAAAATGAACAACTGACCGAATATTCATTGTAAAAATAGGATCGACACACACTATCACTTCGTCGATTTCAAAGGTGCTTTTGACAGCCATTTCTGCATACTACTACTGAAGAAAATAATACGAGCTGTATAGTTTAATCTTCGACAAGAGTAAACAACTGCTTGCGAACGCCGATGATTTTGATCGTTGCATCGTTAGTTTTGCCTTCTTCAGACTGCATAAGAAAGCGGAGCAAATGGACCTGGTAGTGAACAAGGGCAAGACGAAATACCTCCTGTCGTCAAACAAACTGTCGTCGCACTCACGACTTGGCTTCCATGTAACTGTTCGACAGCCATAACTTCGAAGACGTAGATCTATCTTGGAACCAGCGTAAACACCACCGACAATGTCAGCCTAGAAATCCAACGCAGGATAACTCTTGCCAACAGGTGCTACTTCGGACTGAGTAGGCCATTGAGAAGTAAAATTCTCTCTCGACGATCAAAGGTCAAACCCTATAAGTCCCTCGTTATTACCGTCCTGCTTTATGCTGCAAAGGCATGAACAATGACATGATCAGATGAGTCAGACTTAGGGGTGTTGCGGAGTAAGATTTGCGGAAGGTTCATGATGCTTTGCGCATTGGCAATATTGAATACCGCAGCCGGAACAATGGAACAATGAACTGTACGAGATAGACGATGACACTGGTAACGAATCAAGCCACTGCGGCTGCGCTGGGTAGGTTATGTTGTCCGTATGGAAGAGGAAACTCCAGCTCCGAAAGTATTTGACGCTGTACCCGTCGGTGGAAGTAGAAGAAGACCGAGTGGAGGAGGAGTGGATAGATCAGGTGGACGTGGCTGCCCTTGTTATCTCGAATTAGTGCAAAATAGCAAAAGAGAAGAAACGACTGGGGCGCTGTTGTAAATTCAACCATAATAGCGTAAGCGCGGTCTATGTCAATAAAGAAGAAGAAGATGTACTCGGCTTGTCAATAATTTTGACTCGGTCCCAGGAACATTTACGGCACCAGGAACAAAAGTTGTAGGACTTTAAACAGCAGCTCAGAGCAGATGGAAATCAATAAGCAACTGTAAAATAACGAATGATGATAAGATTAGAAGGACTAAGCACTTATTGCATATGTCCAGGATAGTATGTGAAGACTTATAGCTGTTATACAATGCAGAATATGCACTAAAATATATATACACTTGTTGCAGCTGCAAGCTAGTGACAGACTTGAAACCTTGAAAGACAAGACATAACGGATATAAGTAGTATCATTGAGAGCATCAAATGGTTTGATTACACTAAAATGGCGTATCCAGCGCTAATTGAACGCACGGTGGCAACACTTCTAGCTACCTCCCTAAAGTCTTTATTCCGGCAAAAACGAAAAGAGAAGTATGGTACTTAAACTTTTTGAAAAAATTTATCAAAATTTCACAAAATCACTTGAAATTTTAATTCTAACTTTACAGTAAAATTTACTTAGAGTAAATTACGTACGATATTTTTGAAATTATTGCACCAAATTTTTATACACTTGTTTTTGGGTTAGAATTGAAAAGTTACAAGACTGCCATTTTACGAGAAGTAACGCAAAGCTAAAACCATAAATAATTTGTCAGCAACCCTTATTTATATTATCATGCCATTTTTTTTAAGATTCAAATTTGGCCTGAAAAAAATCTCTTTTTTGGGGGCTCTAGATTGGTCTAATAACCATCGTGTCATCGCCGATCTGCGAATATTATAAATTTGCGTATTGATTGTGATGGTTGCCTAAACTTAAATTTCAGGGAAAATTAAATGCGATCGGTCAATTAAAGGTGTGGTGAAAATGCGGTGCGCTTCCTACAACTCACACACACACATACGGACAGCTGGCGTATGTCCACAAACAAACAGAAATAATTTATCGCAAATGCGTTGCCGCACGATGGCGGGCATTAAGTTTATTGCGAAAAAATGCATTTTATGTGGCATATTTTATGGCGTTTTGCAAACTTATGGTCAGGATGTGCAGCTACTATGCAAATATCTAGGCACACACGCTGCATGTATGTGTTGCCAGCTATGTATGCGTTACATAATAACCTAACAAAAAGGCTTTATTTGTTTACATAGGTTAATGTAAGTGAATGTGCGTGTTCTATGCAGCCACACCAGCTCACACAACCACACACACATGCATATCAAATAGTAATAAATGAATTTCTATTTAGTTACTATATATATGTATATATATATATATATGTATGTATATAATATGTATATGTTATTTTAAGTGTGTAGGCATACTGAACAAGTTTTTTGTTGTTGTAAATGTGCGTGCATCCGTCGGCATAATAATATCTGCTGCATATAAAATCAGAACAATGGCCAAAACAGTTGCAATACTAGTGCATTTGACGCATGAATATACTATACATACATATGTATATGTGGGTGTGCATGAGTATGTGAGCATGGAAACGTGGCAGATACTTATGCAAACGTGAATTTGATGTGCATCGTATGTTTGAAATTTGCGCGTAATGTTAATTTTACATACTCGCATACGGCGTTTACTAACAGATGTAACGCACATTAGGGTCGTGCTGCCTGCTAAGGTATTTTTCAACATTATAAATAGTTGATACTACTGAGTTGTGATGCCAATAGAATGATAATAGATCAGTTTTATAGTAACTATCTTTTCGACAGGCTGCTGTTATACGGCACTGCCTAAGGGACCTAAAGATGTACGCTAACTTGTGGGGTACCAAAAGGGTCCGTTTTGGTCCCAATGTTATAGGAAATATTGTAAACGGAATTTATGACTTCTTCTACCGAAAGAGACTAAAATAATCGGATATGCTGGCGACTTTGATGTGTCAATAGCAGGTAAGGAGTTGCATCGAAAGCGTATCTACATATGTATAAGAAAATTGAAAACTGTAGCGGTAGTCCAGTAAGGTGGATAAGAAATTTACAGAGTTCATATTATGGCATATTAAGTAATATGGATCAAAAAATATTCGAAAATTGAACTTTGCACCGAAGCTATAATATCTTGTACAAGTATATTGTCAAACAAAAAAGTGTTCCTTATAAGAATTTGAATTTAACAGGTTATCAAACGTGAAATTTCGTGAATATATCTTGTCAAATGTGAAAGTTTTCTATACAAGAACTTGATTCCGATCGTTCAATTTGTATGGCAGCTATATGATTCTTGAAGAGAAAATGACGTTTGCAAAATTTCAAAACAATATCTTAAAAACTGAGGGACTAGTTCGTATATATGTAGACAGGCAGACAGATGGACAGATAGACGGAAATGGTTAAATCGACTCAGCTGGACATACTGATCATTTATATATATACTTTATAGGGTCTCCGACCCTTCCTTCTGGCTGTTACTTTGTGACAAACTTAATAAGCCCTGTTCAGGGTATAAAAAGGGAGAAAGCCACCAATAAAATTTGTGAAGTTTGCGGAAGCGATGCTGCATCAGTTCGTGTAGCACAACAATGGTTCGCCCGCTTTCGTTCTGGAAAATTCGAAATTTCGATTTACATTGATCGAATAATGTCTCTAGCGGAAAAATGGTCGACCAAAATGGTACATATTCGGTTCATTAAAGTTCATTGTTCATATAAGAAAAATAAGTGAGATTAGAAATACAAAAAGACCTTCTCGACTATCTTATAATTCATTTTCAAAGTCTGTATTGCCTTTTTATTTTTTTAACAAACTTTTTCCTAACTTACTATAACTAAACTTAAACTTATTCTCAACCTTAATGAGTACCAGCAAGTATTATACTATATACTATAGCCCTACGCTTAGACGTGTACATATACCTGTGATAAATGGATATATGTATGTATGACAATGAATGTTTTAGATGTGCAACGAATAATACCGAATTTGAATTTCAACCGTTGACAGTTTGAAAATGTTTCAATTAATATAACGTTTCATTGACGTATATTGATTTCGAATTATAAACTGTGCTTTCGTGTCAAAAAATTAACATTAGTTCGCAACAAGAAAGAGAGAAGCAGCATTCGCCAATTCATGTTCGATTCGCCAGTTGCAAGGTTTTTTATGAATAATTTGTTCTTACGAAGAAATTTTAACTGGCAAAATCGTAGACCCCTGCTACCGTCAGTTGCAAACAGACTTAAGCAACCTAGTTTCGTGGTGTGTCAGAAATGATATGCCATTGCACCTTAAAAAATGTAAAACGATGTGCTTTTCCCGTAGATCTGTAGAGCCTACTTCATACGTAATAAAAAAACTTTAGCTTGGAGCAAGCATGTAGTTTTGTTGATCTAGGAGTTACTGTGAACCCCAAACTCAATTTTAATCTTCATGGACCGTCCACGGTTTTTAAAGCTAAAGGCCCTATTAGTTTTGTTAAACTTTGGTCTAAAGAGTTTAGAGATCCGCTTACTACAAAAATCATTTTCACATCTTTGGTGAGGCCTATATTAGAGTATGCTCTGTGTTTTGACACTCTATTTATCAGTTCATTCGGAAAAGTTAGTGTCCGTTCAAAAACAATTTTTACTTTTTGCTATAAATCATTTGTAATAAATTTGATATCAATTTTAACGTCCTCGCTCGCTCTACCAGGCAGTTTAGACCTTTACTTTTAAAATTTGCGCTTTGCGCCGAATAATAATCCAGTCCAGTTCCTACCTATGCACATTTTCTCATGCCTTCTCAGCGTTCAACAATTTAGAAACGATTTTCAGCAATATTCTTAACGGATTCGGCGCTGCACTATGTGCGCTGTTAAATCCGTAATCACAATTTATTTCCATAAATATGAGCTCACGCATTCTGCATGCGTTTGACAGACGACAGCAGCGCTCGTGTGCGCATGTCCGTTCGTTTATCCACTGGCGGCGCTTGCTGCATCCTTTGTCCGTGTGGGCAGCATTTACTAACACATGTGCGTGATCGCACACGGGCCGTTGCATATGTAGCTACCCAGAGCTATTGTGCGTGCGTTCATATCAATTTCCGCACTTTACATTTAAAATAAAACAAAATAAATTTATATGAGCATAAATAAAATGCCTATCGCACTGCCACCACAGGATGGCAAAAAAACTTTAAACAGCATAGCGAAAACAAAAAATGGCGGCTAGCTAACGCACCTACCCGCACACATGCACCGGGAGCTTGCGCTTACGCAATTTTAATTTATTTTATTTAATGCTTTTCTGTGTAAAAAGTGCATTTTTTGCAGGATTTTTGTCTCATTAAATTTGTTTTATTTTTCGTAATACCGTTATTTGGCATTTTTTGTTGCTGCCAAAGCTGCATAAATTTAAAATAAAATATTGAAATGCGCTCGCTGACTGATTTTCGCCTATATTTCTACGATAAATTTAAATTTTTCGTTTTCGTTGTTGTTGTTGTTGTTGCCGCTGCTTTTTTGTCTCTATTTATTTACTTTTGTTTATTAATTTATGCAACGCTGGCGTTCACACACAGTGCCACATGCAAACACACAAGCGGCTAAATAAATACACACAAGTGCAGGGGCGAGCGCATGTGTGAGTGTGTGTGTGTGTGTGCGTCATTCCCGGCCTTTGTATTACTATATGCAAATAAGCGAAAAGTAATTTTTTTAGCATTTCATTTATCCGCAACCACAGCCATAGAAACGACAGTGCTTTTTTGTTGTACACACTGCTGGTTTTTGTTGAAACTACATATTTTATTTCATTTTATTTTATTAAAATTGCTTTTTTGTTGCGCTGGCCACAGCTTTAACTGCGTTTTTAATGAAATTTATGCTAAGTGGGCATCGAATGGTCGACATCTCTTTCAGCACGCCCGTCAGCCCTGCTGCAGCTCGGCTTTTGACATCGGCCCACAGCGCGTATACGCAATTTCAGTTCACGCACACACACACACACACACGCACACGCACAGCGATTGAAATGACAATAACAGCTGCGGCAGCCGCGGCAACACTGAAAAAATTAAGCCCGCACACACATACACCTGTCTCTTATACACATCTAGATGTGTATAAGAGACAGCACACACACACACAATGACAATAACAGCTGCGGCAGCCGCGGCAACACTGAAAAAATTAAGCCCGCACACACATACACACACTCGCATGCATATCAAGTTAGCGCGGCTGCTGCGTGTGCATATGAAATGTGATATAAATAAATAAATAAATGGAAACAAAAATAATATAAAATTCTGCTGCGTAACTGTATTGAAAAAGCGCATTTGGAATTTGTTGAAATTTTAAGGACAAAATTGAATTTTATCTTCGACAGTCTGCTCGCTCTCAACGCGCTGCAATTCACAAGCAGTGCACAAAAACATGAATTATTCTCCCTGAACGTTTCATACATACTTTCAATTATTTAAAATAACTGTGGCAGAAAGTTAAGGCAAAATTTTCATTTTGTTTCTACTTAACAATAGGCAATGAAATACATTGATTTCTTGCTGTCGACGCTGATTGTGTATGTCAAGTTATTATGCCGAAAGATGGTCCAGTGTAAATACCCTATCAAAATGCGCATCCAATTTTGAGAATTTAGAAATACGATGGATCGTTGTTAGGTAACACAAAGAAAGGCAAAGGCATTGAGATATTGGACAAAGAAGTCACACCAGGAACGAAAAATTCTGCTCGGGTTTTCCGCTATTCGTGTATGTTCAAAAAGCAACATGAAAAAGCCTTAACTTAGTTTTTGTGGCCAGAACACCCTTCAACAATAGAAAATTTTCCATACCAGAACTTGATTAGGATAGTTCGAGCTATAAGCTTTAGTAGTCCGATATCAGCGCTGAAATGAGCAGCTACTTGTTGAGAAAGGGATGTGTGCGGTGTTAATTCGCACGATTTTGACAGCTGCGTCAAAGCCGCACGATCCGAGCTTTCTTTAATAAATATACTGTTTCATTCGCTGTATGGTTTGTAGCGCCGTCTTGTTAGAAACAAACATTGTCCACTTCAACATCCTCCGATTGAGGCACGAAAAAAAAATCATTTTTGAAGAAATGTGGAACAATGAGGTCTAATTGCAGCGTCTGTTCACCAGAGGTGCGGTTGCGAGCGGGCGTCAATCTTAAACATTTCATTATATTATATAAATGTGTGTAAAACTCTATACTAATCGCTTAGTGGGAATGTTCGCTGGATTTGGGACACGCTACGTAGAAGCAACCCCCAATGAAAAAGTCACAGCAGCCTCGGAGGAAAGACCCCACTTTTCATAACGATCACAGGAAATGTAAAAAGGACTATGATTTAATAGCATGCAGCCGCAATGTGCTTTTCCTAAATTGGAAATTAGCCGCTATCTGCCTGACATCACCGCCATCCAAGAAATGCTATGGACGGGACAAAGAAAGAGACGAGCAGTTCTTTGTGACATTTACTACGGCGGCCATATAAAGGAGCGCAAATTGGGTCTAAGTTGTCGCCGAGCACTGTCATTCATTCCGGTGGGTGAACGTCTAGCCACAATCCGCATCTAAGCGAAGTTCTTCAACATATCGCTGATTTGCGCCCACGCCCCGACGGAAGAGAAGGACGATGTGACCAAAGAAAACTTTTATGAGCGTTTGGAGGGCGCTAATGATAGCAACCGTGACTTCTTGGGGATGTGAGTGCATCCCAACAATTTCGTTTACTCTCATAATATAACCACCAGTTACAACTGTCAAAAAGAGCAATTCCGAAAAAAGTATTGTCTGATTAAAAACCACACGTCTAAAAGTCCCATCTGTTATTTATACATGAAAATGCGCCCTTCCAGTTCTTTATTTCGTCAAATGATAGCTTCTTAAAAATACATGTGAATATTACTTAGCTATTCGTTATTTGAATTCGTCAAAAAGAATGGAAATTAATCGACGTCAGCCAATTACTCAAAGCAATGGTCCTAACTTTGTCCGTTAATGACTTGTAAAGTCTTACATAGAGCCTATTTTCAGAAGAAAATGGGGACGACGAAGAAGTTGTTTAAATCATATTACCGGCGGCTTTAAGTTATTTAGTGTATCGAGCAATATGCTAGATGCTTTTTGCCTGTTTTTACTTAATCATTTATAATTTTGGAGAATATTATACTTCTTTATGATTTGAAAATTGGTCAATCTTATTGGGCTTCACTACAAACGACTAGATTATACACTTATTCGAAATTTTGTAGCGATGAATAGATTTCTAAAGTTTGAGAGGAAACGAAATAATTAAAAGAAATTGCAAAACCCGTACTGTATAAAATAAAGCAAAATAAATTGATCAAGTGTTGGATTAACTCCAACTAGTTTGAACGTTTCCACAAAGCAGTTTTAAGTGGACAGAACTTAATTATTTTTAACTGAATCGAAAAGAATACCGACTGGGCCTCTAAATAAGATTCGAACCAGGGATTCGAGCCCTCTGTATATTTTATCTAGTTACATTTTCTTTTATAAATAATTTCAAATTGAATTTTATCTTCCCCACTGCCTGACCCTTCTCGGCATGGTTTTAAGTAGAAATCTTTACTTTTGGGCTTTGCATCCGTTAGAATTTGAACTCACTATCCATCGAATGGAAGTCATTACTATGCATTTTCAATTCGAGAAAATAAAGAGAAAAATTCACAAATTTTATTTCATTGACTAAGTTATTGTCGCTGCCTCAATACGAGTTCCTATTATTGAATGTTACTACTTAAACGGGAAACCAGATCTCGAGATGCGAATAAAAGCGTTAGTAGCGATTGATATTCAATACATACATACTATGCATATGGATGTGGGTATATACACACATATTATGTACGATAAGTATATGCTGACAAAAGGTAAATTCCAGTTTTGTGTGGTTATTTTTTATAATTAAAATATGCGTTGCGTCTATTTTCATAGTTGATCAAGTACCCAGTGAGTTCAAATTTCCTACATATGTATGTATATTTATGGGTGTACATTTATAAACTTGATCGAACTTTTTTGCCTTGCCATGCACTAAGCCGCTTTTATTGTCGCCTCCGGTTGGCATCTGCTGTGCAGTTTGTGTGTCCGTATCTGCGTTTGTGCGATATCGGTTGGGTAACAACGACACATGACTCATTTGCGCCTGCGTAACCTGCGACAGAGGTCGTCGTGAAGATGGCTTCACCAGTCGACGATTGTTGATGGGCGACTTGGTTGATTTGCAGCAGATCCGGAGCGAGTGCGGTTAGACGCTATTGGAGACAACCGAGTGCGATGCAAGAGGCTCGCGGCGTTGCAAGAAAGTGATACCTGCCTGTTACATGCCGTTGCAATTACAACAATTATTCGCAAAACAGGCGACCACATTGCGGGTTCGTTGTTAGGTTTGCGGACGCCTCTTGCAGGCTCGTAGCAAACAACATCCTCTTTGTGGTACTTGCCTGCGGCAGGGGAGCCAGAAAAATGCCGCCACCATATTTACATTTTCAGCTTCGAACGGTGCACTGTAAGCAGCGTTGTTTTGTTTGCTCGTTTCTTTGTCTCTTATTTTTAGTGTGTTGATTTTGTTACTTTTCACAACGTTTCGCTGCGCGCGGATGCACACGCTTCACATGAGACAAAATTCTGGTTTCGTTTCGTTTGTTGGATCGATCGCATTGTTGCTGTAATTGTTCGGTTTCGTCGTACAGCTCAGCTGCCTTGAGACGCAGTCTTTGTTTGCCCCCCAGCACAGTTGCGCTGCACTGAAATGCGTTGCAGGCCCCCCGCTGCTGCAGACTTGCTGTTGTCATCGCTGCTTTTTGGTCGCAAACAAACGCATGCGCACAGTTTGTTGACGGTGGCCCCGGTACTTCAGGCTGTTCAAAGCTAAGGCAGAAGCAAGTTACTGCGACAGCTGCGGCGACTGCTACAATAGCAGGCATAAAAGATAACGAAAAGTTGAAAAAGCAGAAAATAAATAAATAAATAAGCACAGAGTCTCAAAAGACCAATGGCTCCGCTTTCGACTTGGGCAGTATTGTAACTGCAAGTCCGACCGTCCGTTTGTGTTTGCGTCGCCTGCGTCTTTGGCGTGGCGATGACGGCATTTTGGGTACTTGGGACCATTGTCGTGCTTTGCCATGGGTCTGCTTTTGTGAGACACCTGCAACGGTCGCAGCGACAGCAACAACACCGAAAGCTACAAAAAGTTGGAAAACATTTAAGACTACACACAAGTGCAGGCATGCAAAGGCACACTCAGCTACATATTTACTACATATACCTAAGTATATATCAGATTATATAGTTCGTATGCATGCCTATGAGTGTGCAAGCATAACGGCCGTTTTGTGGCATTTGCGTGACAGAAACGCCGGTGACGGCGTCTCCGACTTTAGCTCTTTTGTACTTGCATATGTCGCTTGCAGTCTCCAACCACCAGATTGAGATCGGTAGAGAAAATTAATTTTTGTACGTCAAACTATATAGAGATATTGTTGGCGCTTCATTTTCAATTCTGAAGTTATATAGATTCCCTAATGCTACGGCTCTTCAACCAAATGTTTTTTCGTCAGGAAATAGGAACAGTGATCCGACTCTGTATATGAACAACATTTCGTACGCTTTCGTTTAAAGAAAAAAAAATGAATCCCTTCTAGTATAGATCTGTATCCTACCTACAAAAATTTAGCAAATTTTTTAATCACGGCACCAGTGCTAACTAAATGTAAAATCGCCGAGCATAAATACGAGTGTTGCGTAAATGGGAAAATGCGCTCGACTCGGCTTTACGCCCTGAACTTATCACGAATTTGCTTGGGTTATCAACGCTTATTTCTTTTTCCCCCTTTTCTCCTGGATGTTTACAACTAGGAGATCCGAAGTTTCTTTGATTTAATTTGACAAAGGCGGAACAATCAAGAAGGAAATTAGAGCCATCTCATAACCCATCTTTCTCCAAAACGATTGCATAGTGTTTGGTTAGAACTCCTATAACCAGTGAAGGGTTGACTTTGCTGTAAACGAAGTTTTCACTATCAATTGATCAATGCTTCGTGAGCTGGTTGAAGGTCCAACAGTTGAGTAAAGAGCCACAAGCAGCCGACGGCACATTTATCGAGACCGCAGTACCACTCCTATCAAGCTCATCTGCCTTGGAATACCGCTGTGACCGGGCACCCAAGCCAATTTAATGTTGTAGGAACTCGATGGATTAAGGATAAGTAGTCTAAACACCCTTCACAAGCCTTGAGCTCGCTCACTGTCGCTGCCCTAATATCGGAATGAGCGCTCACTAATCTGAAGGAGGCTGCCATC
Source organism: Bactrocera latifrons (assembly GCF_001853355.1). NCBI lineage: Eukaryota > Metazoa > Arthropoda > Insecta > Diptera > Tephritidae > Bactrocera > Bactrocera latifrons. Next base: position 1,043,641 of record NW_017537534.1, on the reverse strand, counting down.
CGGAGCAGTAGTTATACTGATACCTTCCGGACTAATATTGAAATACTATTTCGTTTCTGAGGCATAATCTGAATTTATGGAATGTGGTATGTTTTGCCTTTCGGGATTTGCCGAAGTTTAGTATTGAAAACTAGCAGAGTTTTGTTATACTCTTATTATTTTCTCGTTCTATTTATTTTACTTTCCTTAGAAATTGTTCACCAATTATTGATTTTAAAATAACCAGCAGTCTCACTATGGTGGACAACAGCTGTAGCCTCTCTGAATACGTATTTATATATATTTAGCACATACTTATATCGCACCACCGCCTATATATTATATAAAAAATGGCATTTTATTTTGTAGGCATTTTTATCTGCCATCGCACTTTGTGCTTCGTTTCGTATTTCATGTTTTTAGCAGCCATATTTTTATCTGAGGTTTTCGCATTATTTTTTCTATTTTCAACTAAAATTTTAATTTATTCCACTTCAGGTTCTACAAGTATTCGTTTCATTTGCCTTATGTTGGTAAATATTTGCTTCGCCAGTTTTTTACACCAACATGCGGGTAAGTTCGTACATATTCGTAGGTTTTCTTATAATTCACAGCGATAGGGCTGTCTCGAGGCCCATGGGTGATATAATATGTATAAAATAATGTTGGATGGAAGTTTGAAGTAGACTTGTGCGAAAACTTACTACGCCTTAGCATATATGTATGTATTTTTATTCGAAAGCCTTAAATCATGAGTTTTTGCAAGGATGTTGGAAACGATGACAGATTGGTCATGTATTATATAAATAAATTAATAGTATAAGTATCTCTCTTCTTATCTATTTATAGCTTTATAAAAATATCTATCCCTATCTATCCGTATCCCTATATCTGTCTCTGTAATCTCTATACTTATCTACATCTCTGATAATCTTATCTCTATCCATATCCCTAACCCTATTTTGTATTTATGCTATTTCTAAATGGATCTTGAAATTATGAACTTTATACGATAAATTAAGTCAGCATTTAAAAGCGACTGAGGGCACAAGCAAGCGGTTTGGGAATTTGGTAATTACATATTGAACAAACATACCTAAACAACAGCTTATTGTATTTAACATCGGCCTAAACTTAAATAAAACGATCGAACTAGCAGATAAGTATCGATCAATGGCAATTCCACCATCACTAGATTCTATAATCTTTCTTCTTCAACAGAAACGCCACATGGCACAAAAAACGCAAGCAATCGTCCTGAAAAAATTTACTTAGGCAACATGTGCAAATTTTTCCAAAAGTATTCCCCCGACAAGTGCATATATGCTTACATATACGAGTATGTACATATGTACATATATTTAAATATAAACGTACATATGTGAAAAAGTACCGAAAATACGCTCGCTGCCAGTGATATGACATATGTCAATGTATCAATTTGACCTACAGATGCCGGCATATAACAAGTTTGTTGATCATATGTGTGTATGTTTATAAAACACATTTACCATTTCTGAATAATTCTGCTGATTTCGTGTGCTCAACAAGTGTTGACGAAAGTGCACCAGCGACTAGAACCGAGGTGAAGAGTTCAACAAATGTATTTTCATGCCCACATACATATGTAGGTACACACACATGTACACATACAGATGATACCGGCGCAATGACAGACCATTTCCGATTGCTATCAATRCCGTCACCGAGGCAGTAGTGGTTGATGGCTGGCGGTTGAAAGTGTCAATTGGCTGTTTGCTGTCACGTGCTTCGCTGGAAAGCCCGAACCATAAAAAATGAGCCACGCGAAAAGTACGGAGAGAGAGTGATGTGTATCGTAAGTCGGGAATCACTGCGACAATTAAACGGTGATTTACCCCTGAGAATAAACGCATAAAAGAGGATTAAAATGGTTTAAAAAGTGTTCAGTCTTTAAGCCAAAATTGCAATTTCTAATAATTACAAGCTTATTCTCTTAAACTTAAAGTCAAGGATAATGGGGATATTGAACTTTTTTTCTCCTCGGTAATGCTCGTATAAACTTAATCTATTTATGGTGAATGGTGAATAGCGGCTGTTGTAACAGGATGGCAAGGCAACATTAATTACTAACAACACCTTGACCATCATAATTCTTAGAATAGAGTAATGAGAGAAAAGTACAAACAAAGACCAGTACAGGTGTAAGTAAATAAAATAGGTATATTTTGCAAGACCAATCGACCACGATGGATCATGTCTTCTTATCATTATTCTTCTTTATTGGCGTAGACACCGCTTATGCCATTATAACCGAGTTTACAACAGCGCGTCAGTCGTTCTCAATTTTTACTGTTTGGCGCCAATAGTAGATTCCAAGGTCCTTTTCCACCTGATATATCAAACGAAGTAGAGATCTCTCTTTTCTTCTGCCTTACCCGGCGGGACCTGCGTCGAATACTCTTAGAGCTAGAATGTCTTCATCCATTCGGACGACAATGGCTAGGTAACATCTCTTAATTCGCTGAACTATGTCAATGTCGCCGTATATATGTATGTATAGTACAGCTCATCGTTCCATCGACTGCTGTATTCGCCATTGCCAATGAGCAAAGGACCATAAATGTTCCGCAGAACCTTTCTCTCGAAAACTCGTAACGTCGACTCATTAGATATTGTCATCGTCCACGTTCACTGCCAGACCCATTTGATTTGCTTCCTTATCTAGTCTGGAGAAAGCAGAGCTAACGGCGTGGGTGTTGAGGCCGATGATATCAATATCATCGGTATACGCCAGCAGCTGTACACTCTTGAAGAAGATGGTACCTTCTCTATTTAGTTCTGCAGCTGGAATTATTTTCTCCAGTAGCAGATTGAAGAAGTTGCAAGTTGTCTGAAACCTCTTTTGGTATTGAACAGCTCATAGCGGTCCTTTCCGATTATGGCGAAGCTTTTAATATTGCGCAACGTCAGTTTTTCTTATACTTTTACAGTGGTCATCAAAAGGGGGATCTCTCATTTGAGGATGTGGGGATCTTTTCAGTGGGATTGTTTTTACGTGGTGGCTCCAAAACCACACGCACAACCTTGGGAAGTGATAATTCGCCTTCTCACCCTAGATCCCCTTTAAAAGGATGTGTTTTGGCTACCGAGAGGATCCTTGGAACTTTCCTCACTTGCGTAAACTTCTACACATGACTCCGTCCTCTTACTTACTTTGATCAAAAGGAAATGTTTAATATAATCCCTAAAAGATAAACTTCGTCTTGTTCAGAATTAATTGAAAATAATTGACCCGCTCTAATGGCAGTTTGACAGAAAATCTAAAAATTTTGTTGAAAAGTCAATCGATCTCACACATACCCATATGTTAAAACCGATTGAAGAAGAAAAGAAAAAGTTTCCTTAAGGCTAGGGTAAGTCGAGACATATAGGATGATGTATCATGCTCTAAAGGCACTTTGTGGAATGGATTTACGAAATTCATGATCTTAATCTGTTTCAGATTAGAGCTTTGTGAATATTTTACTAGATTTTAAATTGCAGATTCCCTTCACGTTCCTAATAAAACCGGATTATAGACCTATTGAGGATTTTTAAATATGATTTCTAGAATTTACTGCCTTGAAGTTTGGGAGAACGATATATTGTCTTTGGAAGAAAAAAATAAAATAAAATATTATATAATATTTACGATTTATTTTATTTTTATCCAGAAATAAAATAATATTTTTTTGAATCTACTTACATATATGACATTTCTTTACATCCTGCACAGGGTTATTAAGTCTGTCACGAAATTTGTACATTATGTACACTGATCATAAATGAGTCGATTTTGCCATGGCAAAATGTATGTAAGTGAACTAGTTGAAATTAAATTATCCAGGAGCTGAAACAGAACCTTATACAGCGGGCTTTATTCCCTACTATTTCGATCTGGGTACTTACGTATTAACGTCACCGTAACAGCGACTCCGCCAATACGCCAATAAAGAGGAACCTTGTTGTTCGCTTGTCTAAATTATAATAAGTATTTTAATTTTAAATAAAGGCTTGGACCTGTTTCTAAGTTAAATGGAAAGATTTATTTTACAGGAGAATCTGTGAAAGATACATTTAAAATTTAAAGCAATAGCGGAAAATATTGGAGGCCCTCTATTCGTTACTTGAGTTATTTAATGGCAGTACCTCGTGAAATAGCACTTAAGATTGCGTTTGCTTATTTATAAATATAGCGCATGTTTGATCAGCAAATGCATAAAGAATGGCATAGGAAGTATGGAGAGCTGGAAAAATGGGGATGAATATCGAACGAAAGCATCGATTTTTTGTTACTTTTATGTTCATGCTTCTCTTTGCCTATTTGCTAAGTTCTTTGTTGTATAAGAAATACACCACTTGTAAGGTACACTGTGCGATAATTTAAAGAACACGTTTGCAAATGAAATTATAATTTCTTTCCGATTTGAGGGACACTTAAAAATAAACTAAAACTTTGAATTGAAAATACAAATAGTTTTTGAGCCATAGCCATTGAAAGTGTCAAACAAAATTTTTAAAATTTTCTGTTGTTTTTTGAGTGCTTGCATCTGCTAATGGAGAATTTGTTAGAGTTTCATCTATGGGGAAAGCCAGAATAACTGCAGCTGTGGACCTTTCTCAGCGGCTTCGCTGGCAACTCGAAAAATATTTAATAGTTTTTTACAATAATTTTACTGATTTTACATAAAATATATATGGATGCATACCTTTCAGTTTTAAAATAATTGATACAGCAGTTGTTTTTTAATTTCCAAAACTTAGCTTTTATTTTAGGCTATCAAACAAAGTGTGCCTTTGAACAATTATAATTAACGCATTTGGGTTCTTTGGTCAAGAAGAAACTCCATAGAATTCTTACGCCGCTTCAATTGAAAAATAAATATGCTAGAAGTAAGTAGCTGCCACAGCTTTCAAACAACCAAACCAATATATACCGTTTTCTTGGCTTTTATCCCGTTTTAAGAATAATTTAAATACAATTGCAACTTTTCGTGCGGTTTTGCCATTTTATGATCATAATAATCGCCCACCTGTGCTCGCTATTCGTCAAATGTTGAATATTTCGAGTAAAAATTTTGTTTACATATTGTCCATGTACCGCTAAGACAAAGGATCGCTCGAAATAACGAAAATATTTGTGCCGTTTAGACAAGTATTGCTGAAAATCGAGATTTGTCGATTCCCTGACGATCTCAAGTATTGGGACTAACTCAAATCCTAACCTGCCGGATTTTGAGACAGCGACGTACCACACAGCACGTGCAACAACTGAGTTATTACGAAAATTCTTCGGAGATTTTATTATTTCAAGAAATTGTGGCATTGAATGGCCTCCAAGAACTTGTAATTTCTCATCATTAGATCTTTAGCAATAAACCAGATTCTCTTCAAGCTTTAGAAATCAATATTGTACGTGCTATTCATGGCATGCGACTTGACTGAGTAGAAAAGTACACGAAAATTGGGTTCACCGAATTCGTTCCTGCAAAAAAAGTCGTGGATGCCATTTCATTGATGTAATATTCACAACTTAATTGTATCGAATGTACTTCACATTAAATAAAAAACACTTGAATTTAATTAACAATTTCTAGCTCTTGCGAGATTGCACGATGCAAAAATCCTATACCCATATCCTATATGAACGGCTGATTCGGTCAATTTATTGAGAATGACTATTGTGAATTAGCGCACCTTCTGCATTCATTCTTAACAAAAAACTGTAACAAATTTGTATAATTTAAGTAGAAATTAAAAATCTATTTAAAACTTACCTTCATAAAGAGGAAAATTCTGCAATTCGTGCACCGTGTAAGGATTTTGCAAGAGCAACAGAATCCCCCTAGTGTATTTTTTTGTTTTTTTTTTTTTTTGTTTCAAAAGAACTCATATCGCTCTTTTTGAAAAATCTTTAGTAGGGGGCTGTTTGTTGACTGCTGAACTCAAGCGCATTTTGAGAGACAGTTTTTCGGAACGGGAATTTAACAAAAAAAAAACAACTCTTGCCACTGTTTCACCACAACCATGTATACAATTGCTTTTGAAATGTCTTTCAGTATGTGTTATCATTCCAGCAACAAATAAAATAAAATATATGACATTTGACACAAGGGAACGTTTTCCAAACCAATATCGTGAACCAGTTCCGGATTTTGAATCTATGATGTTTCTACTTCAACTTTAAAAGTGTATAAAATTTACATCAGAAAAAGGTTAATAGCCCTGACAGACGACAGCGCTGATTTGCATTAGCGGGCTTAATATGCATTAACATGCGTATTTGACTCATGTTAAAGCAAGTTAGTCATTATCTGTCTTATCTGTCCTTAAAATACACAATTTTTTATTTCAATCCCAAATGAAAAGACATATTTACTTATGAATTTCCAAACGGTTCGTATGTGTGGCTGAGCGATTGTAATCCCAGCTCTTAAGATTGCATTACAATCAAGTATTGCTTTTACTTTCACTCTATTCTCTTTTAACTCATTTAGTAATAAATGGATTTTTTCATTAAATTTATTTTGATCTTCTAAAAATTAACAAAATTGCCATTAATATTTTCTTCTTATTCATTTTTATTTCCCAGTTACAAACAAGTAAATAAAATTCAACATCAGCTGTCTAAATGCACAAGTCTGCCGTCTGTCACCGTAAAATTTCAATGCGCATTAGCGTTGCTTAATAATTGTAGTATAAATTTTATATACCAATTAAATAACAAATTGTATAAGTTTATTAAATTTAAGACTCCGCTCATTCGCCAATACATTTTGTATAATTTTTCCGCAAATTAACCATATTAAACTAGATATAAATTTTTTTAAAAAATGTGTTAAATTCTTTTGAAAATGTACTTTATATTTATAATGTAATACAACCATCTTAATAATCGCTCTACTAAATTTAATATTACCGAAATGAAACTGCCGTCGGTATATGTGTAAATGGGATGTGTTGGCTCTTCGCAATTTTCATAGAAATGAACACTGATCTGTCAATTGTGACAATTCATTGCTTTCAAAACAAAGGCAATACACACAGTAATTATTAAACTAAAATATCCCTTTGCATACAAATTTTATTTTTATCTGTGTACTTTCATTTGACGTCACTTATCGTGGATATCTGTGCGTGCGTGTACGTTTGAAATTTTGTCTTTTTTCTGCTTCGTGGTATTTTCAGTTCAGTTTGCAGCATGCAACAATAATAAAGGATAACAAAGAACAGCATTTTGTCTGTCGCTCTGCCGCCGCTTTCAGGCGTCTGGTTGCATGTCTGTTCGCATGGCTGCGTCGCCTCAGCTCTGGCTATTGCTGCTAGCTTCGCTTGGCTGACTGACTGGCTGTTGCATGTCGACTCGCCTTCGCTATCAATGCACTAGCTATTGTTGTTGCTACTTTTATTTTGTTTTTCACTGCACACTCGTTGTTTTGTTTTGGCTTTTTCCTTGTGTCATGCAACATTCTTCGCCAGGAGCCGTTTGAAGTCAACGCTGCCACAGCCGACGCTGACACCGACTTAGTCACTGTAGTAGAAACTTGTGTGCCGCACAGCATTAAACATCCAGCAGCAGCCCCGAATGTAACAACAAGCGACACAGGGGTTCGGTACTCAGTCAGTCAGTCAGCTGAGATACCAAGTTGATACACATAGTACATGCACATGTACACAAGCAGCAAGGTGGATGGACCAAACTGCGGCAGTGCTGAAACTGATGGCTGAAGCAAAATGAAAACGAAAATGCGAAATGCGAATGCTCAACGCGAAGGCAAGTCGAAGAAGGGGTTGCACGAGTGCGAGGCTGCTAAAAAGTACGAGTGAGCAGCGGTGGGAGGGAGGTAGGCAGCTGGCAAAAACGACAACAGCGATGGTGGGCAATGTATCGCAAATGTTTGCGGCGAGAGTGGTGAGGGCGTAGTTGGTTGCGTCGGTGGCTCTTTAATCAGCAGCACTTCGGCGCCTGCAGCTGGAACGCGGGCGTGTTGGTGCGACGCGTTAGAGTATCGCATTAGTTTGACGATAAGCGCGCTTCCCCCAAGGGTATTGCGTTGAGGCGGCACGTTGGTGGCGGGTGAAACGTGTAGGTGGCGCTCCGATGGGGAGTGTAGCTTTAAATATCAACAACAAGTTACGCAAACATTTGACATTTGCTGAATGTTATTGTTATTATTATTTTCGTCAAAGTTCATTTGTTTTTTATTATTTTTATATTCTCGCAGATTATTATAGAGCGACACAATTCTGTTTTTAAGCTCCATCGTCTTAAGATTATTCTACCGCTTGCATGCGCTTCGTGATTTTCTCGCGTTGTTTCTTTTTGCTTTTCTCTGTTGTTTCAGCAGAAGAATAGTAGTACAAATGAGGTTAAAACTTTACTTAAAAATTTGTGTGACGAGTAGTTATTTATAAAGAATCGTGGTATCATTAATAATGTTAACGAGTGCCTAATGGAAGTCTAATAAAAACATTATCTTAAACAAAAGGTAACAGTAAGGAATAAAAAAGGGCAAAAATCGTTTGATTTCTGTAAAGACATCCAATACATATGTAAAAATAATGGAAGTTTGTTTAGACGTTCTTTCGGAGACTCTAAACATTAATCGCAGTTCAGAGTCGGTAAGTCAAGCAACCGTGGATATGTTTCGCACCACGTTTACTCTAATAGACAATGAGCATCTTGCATGCAAAGAAGCACGACCCCTTCCGGGGTTTTTAATCCATTTGGTAATGGGGTTCATTATCTCCAGGACTTACACTTTCACTGCAACAAAATGCATACAACCATACTTCGAGTCCCTGCATGGTCGACTCAGTCCATTTCCAATTGTTGTATTTACAAACCCACCTTCTTTGTCTACCTTGACGTTAAAATAGCCAAGCATAGTATTGAAATTGTTGAGGGACAGGCGCTTCAATTCGCCTCAACAATGTTATCATTTAAGTTTGTCTATCTGGGTAATGGAACATTTGTGGGCAAAAAAATTGTTTAAAGTGAGCTTTCACCCACCTTATTATAAGTTTAATGAGCATTCACTGAAGCAAAATAAAAGATTTTTTAAGTGATAACTACATAGTTTAACTTTTTAAAAATTTATTCTTTTTTATTTTCTTTTCTTAATGTAAATGTTCCTTAAAGTTACACGCAAATTTGAAAAAGCGTGCTTGGAAGTGCATTCCAAACTTTAAACGCGTTTTTCTCAAAATGATGGTTTCAAAAACGTTGACCAAAATTACACCAAAACGGCTAAACCAATAGTCTCAGATTTTAAAACAAGTTTCTCAAAATATATTTTTTAGTAATTAATATAAATATTTTTTAATCAATAAAATTTTTTTGTTATAAACAATTGAAAGCCGAAATTTTAATCAAAAATTTATTATTTTTTTGAGGAACAACCATTTGGTTATATAATTTTATTTTGCTTATTTTTCCAATTAATTATTAGATTTAACATTACTTTAACGAAATTCTCCTCTTTTTTTTAATTTCAGAGAATTCAGTTCGGAGAAATTGTGGTCACCGGAAAACGTCTTTTTTGAGAGGAGCTTCGCTGTAATTCCTTTCTAAATAAATTCTATTACTAATATGCCTTAAAATGCAGTTAAAAGATACCATAATTTGTATAAAAATTTTTGGATCAATCAATTTATAAGAAGAATTCTGAAAAAATTGGCTTTATTCGGCCTTCTTACTGTGTATAAAACTCAGTTGGATTTATGTTTGTTCAAATGTTTATTTTCTTTTCGTAAATTTTCTGAGAAAATGCTAAAAAGTACCCGTTAAAACCACTATGGATTTCTGTCGTTTTCTTATCATTTTCAAAACCTTCTGCATTGGTCTACATATGCATATACATACGAGTGTTAAAAAAAACTCAGTAAAAACGTAATATTCGTTATGCTGTAGCCGAAAATGTGTGAAATTAATCCTCGAATTATCCCAACTCCCAAATCTGTACATATTAATAAACATTTTCAATATTCTAGCATATTATACGTCGAATCATAAAATTGCTTGGAAACATGTTCTCGTGAATATATGAGTAAAGGCAAATGTTAATGAAACAGTCCAGATCAACACTATACGTGATATCTTCATATCTATCTGTCCTTAAACTGTTATATTAGTGAAAGTATGAGACATTTTAATGAAATTTGATTTCTTTTTTTAGAAAAGATAAATGCATTTATAAAACTAAGTGATCTATTTCAATACCATATCTGAATTAGTAACATTTCGGGAATTTCCGATTATTGGTAGTCAGCAAAAGTAGTCCTAACTTCTGACCTAAAAAACGACTCATTTCAGAAGTCTAACATAACACGACTGATTTTGACTCATGTATATAGGAAACTAAATAAAAATAAAGTAAAAATTAAATTATTGACATCATTATAAAAGTGTGCCCTACTGACAAGAGTCTTTTTTAAACTTTCTCCATTGAACTTAATTCAAAACTGTGTCCATTTTACAATTTTACAATTAAAATAACCATTAAATTCTACGAAAGCTAATAAAATTTAAATTTCTCCTTGAAAATAGGTTACTTAAACCAAAAATGTGCCATCAATCCATAATTCTAAGTGCCATAAAGCTTTCTATGTTCTCATAAGAATATGATTTCCGCAGGAAACTTCATTTAAAATAGACCCTGAATTGACATAAAATTTGTGGAATACAATAACAACTGTAAATATTTAGCTTGAACTCTAATGTATAAAATCAGGTTTTGAAAAATATGAGTATGACGCATACGAACGTACATAAGCACATGTGTTTGTGTTGTTGTGAATACGAAGCGCATATTATATTCACGGGTGCGCAAATAAGGCCTGCAGGTGTGCCGAATAAGGTAGGCCAGGCCTAGGAGCCACACCAATTCTGGTGGCAAACAAATTAAAAATGTAACTGAATTGAATCGAATATATGCCATGTGTTGTTATATGCATACATACATATAGACTAGTACTTTTGTTAGAAAAGTTGCACAACAAATCAAATAAGGAAGGGCGCAACTCGAGCGGAACCGTTGTATAGGCAAGCTAAAATGAGTTGTGAGAGATGTGAATTTGTTCAGATCCATTCGACTTTAAGTTCTTTTCATGATAATTACCAGATCGGTTGAATTCTGTAGATGAAGTATTAGCAAAGCAAGCTAAGGCATATTCACATCGTTACCTGGTTTTCGATAAATTCAAATGCTCTGGTAAACGCCTAGCGGCTGAAAAGTAGAAGAAGAAAAGACAAACGATTAATTTGTTACTGATCTGACTGCTCTTTTTCCAGCGGCGAATATGAAAATGTGAGGTACATCTTTTATTCGTGTCCGTATATTAAAGTAAACAAGAAAAAACGTTAACCTCAGTTGAACCGAAGCTAAATACCCTTTACAGGTGCATTTCTGTCAGTAATTATGTGTTCAGTTTGTATGGAAGCTATAGCTGTAGTAATCCGATCTGAAAATTTTTTTCGGAGATTATATTATTACCTCAAGCAGTAATTCATGTCAAATTTCGTGAAGATACCACGTCAAATGTGAAAGTTTTCCATACATGAACTTGATTCCGATTGTTCAGTTTGTATGGCAGCTATATGTTATAGTGCTCCGATATCGGCAGTTCCGACCAGTGAGTAGCTTCTTGAAGAGAAAATGGCGTGTGCAAAATTCAAAACGATATCTTTAAAACTGCGGGACTAGTTCGTATATATACGGACAGACGGACATGGCTAAATCGACTCAGCTCGACATACTGATCATTTATATATATACTTTATAGGGTCTCCGACCCTTCCTTCTGTGTGTTACAAACTTCGTGACAAACTTAATATACTCTGTTCAGGGTATAAAATGAGAAACTACAATTCCCCCAGAAAGTAGTGCCCGTCTGCTGTATTTTAACCGGCGTGTAATAAAGTGAGATAGTTCGAGATTCGTAGAAAGAATGTGCAAATTAGCCTACACCCGTGCATATATTCAGTTCCAGTTCAGGTGCTTTTGCAATGCTCGAAAATTTTCTTTGCTACATCTGCACATTCGACTTGTATCGAAGCAAGTGATATCGTATGTGTACTACAACCCATATGTAATTATACGTTTGGATTTTTAGTACGACATCGTAATTCATTTCTTGAAGTAGGTGAACTTCAAGAGGCATCATTGCCAAAGCTTTCAGCCTATCTTAATCCGTATTTGGACGAAAATAAGTTTTAAACCTTTTCAAGAGGGGAAAAATATATCTTTCTGCTGAATAAATCGTAGTGGGAATACTGATAAATATGGAACTGTAGCAGTATCTAATAATTTATTTGCAAGATTTTCAATTAATTTCAGTCTACCAAATCTATATATGCAAATAAAAATGAATCGCCAAAATGTATATACATATGTACGCTCTTAACTTTCATACGACTGAACCAAATTTGATAATGCTTTTTTTTTATACTCTCGCAACAAAGTTGCTAAAGAGAGTATTATAGTTTTGTTCACATAACGGTTGTTTGTAAGTCCTAAAACTAAAAGAGTCAGATATATTAAAATGAAATTTGGCACAAGGGATCGCACTAGCGAGGGGCATATTTGGACGTCATTTTTTTGGAAAAGTGGGCGTGGCCCCGGCCTCTACTAACTTTTTTGTACATATCTCGAAAACTACTATAGCTATGTCAACCAAACTGTAAAGAGTCGTTTCTTTTATTCAGTTCCATATACAGTTCAAAAATGGAAGAAGTCGGACAATAACCACGCCTCACCTCCCATACAAAGGTTATGTTGAAAATCACTAAAAGATCGTTAACCGACTAACATAAAACGTCAGAAACACTAAATTTTACGGAAGAAATGTCAGAAGGAAGCTACATCCAGGTTTTTTTTTAAATTGAAAATGGGCGTGGCGTCGCCCACTTATGAACCAAAAACCATATCTCAGGAAGTACTCAACCGATTTCAATGAAATTCGGTACATAATATTTTCTTAACACCGTGATGACATGTACCAAATATGGGTGAAATCGGTTCACAACCACGCCTGAACTCTCGATTATAACTTTATCATGCGAGAGTATAAAATGTTCGGTGACACCCGAACTTAGCCCTTCCTTACTTGTTTAATGTAGCCGTTGAGGTTCAAGGGTGGTTTTTACTGCAAGAAAATTTCGAATAATTTCCGGGAAAATCCTAAAAACAGTCCTTTTCTTTTTCCCAAACAAACGAACGAATGTTTGTTTGTTAGTAACGCTAAGAGAACGGCTGCATCGATCTTTATGAAATTTTCAGAGGTTATTCGGTGTGGATCGGGGAAGGTTTAAAAATAAAAATACCTTATACTTTTCATGAGAAAAAATCGGAAAATTGGATAGTTCCTAACAGTAACTCTTTTCCCTACATATTTTTTTTTTAAATTTTTGTTTGTTTTATTTTTCAATATTTTGATTTGTGAATTATTTGAATCGTTCAATTTCGGTCGCTTGCTTTTTTATTCCGGCTTTTCAAAAGAAAAATTATTGAAAAATATTCACTGAAAACTTCACATACATACGTGTGTTTCACGCAAAGTGATCAATTGTAGATTGAAATTTGTTACGAAGCCACGGAGAGATCGCCCTAATATCGGTCGGCGTTTTTTGTGCGAGCAACGTATGGCAGCAGGAATTAAGTATCGCGGTCAATCAACAATCGATCGTCACGATGTCATAGCACAACTTTTCAAACAACAGTTACGAGGTTTGATGGTGATGTTGGTTCTCTGTTGAGTGGCAAAAAAGAGGTTTGCACGTACACATTCTTCTTTGGATGGTGGTTACACCAGATCAAATTGAGGAAATTCCTGATTAAGAGAAAGATCCAGTATTATTCGAAGTGGTGGAAACCAATATGATTCAATGACCTTTCGAACATTACAATCCCTTTTCGCTTTGTATGGCTGACAATAAATGCACGAAACACTATCTACGTGCTTTTCTTTCGGAAACACAAACTAGAAATGATGGATATCCACTCTATCGGCGTAGCTCACCAGACGACAATGGCAGAACATTCAGCACTCAATTTAGAAGAGTGAATATCGAAGTTGACAACTAATGGATCATACTATATTCACCACTAATTCACATCCAAAACTGATATTAATGTTGAGTATTGCAGTTTGGTGTAATCGATAAAATACGTTTGTAAGTTCGTCACCAAAGGTCTTGAACGAGATAAGATCAGCAAGTATCAAATGGTCGATACGTGAACTGCAATAAAGCGCTTTGTAGGAGATTTACTTTTGCAATTCAAGAACGTTTTCCGACCGTGCGTCTCGCAGTTAATTTGGAGAATGTACAAAGAGTATATTTCAACTCAGAGAATACAGTACAGCCAATGAAAATACCGCCAGCAACAAAATTAACATTTACGATATTTTCTCAACAGTGAACTGTCTGCGAGAACATTGCCCTATTCGGAAATATCTTGACATACATGGAATGCATCGTCGAAGAAATAGTTACACAGAAAGGAAGGCAAACCAGTAGATTGCTATCCTGGTGTGTTCTCAACTAATTCCTTAGGACGAATTTATACAATCCACCCGTAAAAGACGTTGGTTTCTACCTTCGATTTATGTTCGCGGTTCAACTTCATTTGAGTCATTGCGAACTGTGAATGGTATGGTGTGTGCAAGTTTTGGAGAAGTCAAAATATTGTTGGCACTCCCAAAGCATGCGAGAATAGCAATTTTGACTTCAACACGAACACATCAGCTGACTAGCCAAGAAAGACAGATCCATCCCACACATTTGCATATAAAAATAACAAAAACGAAAGTGATATTATTGTGACATCAAATAGAGTGAGCTATAGAAATATGCAACTGATCTTTTTTGGCAAAAAAATGTTTAAGCATGATGGCATTTTAACAGATCTTGCCTTTGGCAAAAGGTTGCGCCGAATAAAATAGTTTTGTGCAACTAAGTTTTTTATAGTATGTAATGTCCTTTACGAGTATATCATAATGATCGGTATAACAAGGACAGGCTAATTGTCTGGTCTGTCTACTCGTTTCTCCGTGCAAGCGATAAGTTGGCATATTTAAGTTAAATCCTATTGCTGATTTACAAGATGGCTATCGCACTGGGACAACTTCATATGTATGTATAAACAATTCTTTGTGAAGCCTGAAAAAATAACTCGAGAAAGGCGCCTTACGGGAATTACAAATCTGCTAGGCGCCAAAGGCCAAGACCCCATAAAGCCCAGCCATCCAGTAGTAGAGTACACGAAAAGATAAGAACTCCAGCCGTTTCTCATTTTACAGATAGCGGGGTTAAGTGGTCGCCCAGCACCCATAATCACGAAATGGCTTAATGTCGTTAATAAGGACGTTAGGCACTACCTTAGTAATCCTAATGCTTAAAAGCCATATCTGAAGGCTGCTATAATCCGAAGCAATAACTTCCGTCAGTAGACAATAGAATTGGCTTAACTCCGAATTCGTGCAGCTAAAGGACAGCTTTTCGAAAGAAACACATTTTTATATTTTTTAGTGTGAAAATGAGATGTCAACGAAATCTATTGGACATCTTTGCAAGTGAAGTGAACATATGCATCACATACACCATATAATTTGATGTTCGAAAATGCAGACCATCGATGCTCGACTTACACCAGCCCCTTAAGTGGAATATTTATATTCTGAACAGGATATATTAAGATTAACATAAGGTTTGGAGCACCCAGAAGGAAACATCGGAGATGACGAGCGTGACCAACTGAATTGATTTAGCCATGTTCAAGAAGCGGTGATATCGGATCCCTACAACCGGCATACAAACTGAATTATCAAGATCAAGATCATTTTTACTCTTTTATGCTATAAAAAATGTGCCTGTGATTTTCAGCTTCGGTGTTTTCTTGTTGTGTATAGTATGTCGGTTAGTGTGAGAGTTATCTGGCTCCAATGTGGTGTTCACCAATATCCAAGCGAGCGTCTTTGGGGTTTAGTTATATACATATAGTAATAATAAAAATCGGATAGACTTTCGGAGTCAACTTACAATTTTTGGGTTCCTATATTTGTCAAATAATCACTGACTTTAAAGGAAGCTTACCCAAATATGTACATACATACGTGTAAGTTAATGAATTTTCTAACTGTGTTACTATATAATGTAAAAGTCTATTGTGGTGATTAATGATAACGATTTGATAAAGACCTTTATCATCACAATAACATTTGTATGGACTCATGTAGGAGTGTTTCGGTTGGTGCGACCTAAATGCAGTTCTATTTCAAAACATATTTAAAGGCAAAATTACATTTAGCCAGGCGACTTTCAAGCGAAAATACTGGCAAATACAAAGTTTTATTTTTAATGTCGATGAATCACCAAAAACAAAATAACAACATAGGCAACAACAAACAGAATATAAATACATCAGTATGTATTAGTATACAATATAACAGCGAGTCAGTTACGTTGAAAACACAAACCAGAATAGCAACAGCACCAATGCAAGTAACTACAACAATAGCAATGACATTATCCAAAGCAGTGGAGCAAAAGCGCTAAAAGTTCAGCCTGAACGCCAAGAGCAGCGCGTTCATACGTGTGTATGTGTGTGCTTATGAAAGTAGCGAATATAAAACGCAAAGGGAATGCAAAAAACGAAAACGTTTCGGAGTAAAAGTATCGCACAAAAAATGTAAAAGTAAAAGATAAAAAATATTATGTAAAACTAATTTTAATAAAAACAAGAAAACTTCTGTGTAACCAAAGCTATAATTCCCTTCACAAATAAATATCCCCATACAATTAATTGATTTTGATAGGCCCATTTTATATGGCGGATACAAGCTCATATTCGATCTCAAAAGTTTGCTCGAAGAGTTTAGCAGTCCCTTGAGAATGACAATGCAAGCCGAATTTCGTGAAAATATCGTTTCGAATTAACAAAAATTCCATGAAAGGACTTGGTTTTAATCGATCGGCCTGATATCCCAATGAAAGTTAATATTCAATTGATCATTTCTCGGAGTCGACAGGATCGGACAATAATATCACATATCTCCCTTACAACCGATTATATACATTTCTTAAATTTCGCCTTAAATATCGCTGGCAGAAACCATAGACGCTTAGGCTAAGTTGTTCAGAATTATCCTTCTTCTTGGATCCCTATAGGACGTGCTTTGAAATTTTTAATAAGGTATATTAAGTTCAGGGTATACAAATCCAGAATACATGAAACAATATAATATCATTCGAATATGGCGAAGAAAACAACAGCAGCATATTTTTAAATTGGCAGTAAAGTACATAAGTTTATATGTTTGGGAAGAAGAATGAGACAGTGACAACGGCACAGTGTGTCGGAGTTGGCTGTCCAAAAATTGTATGTCCGATGCTGCCTAAAGTTCACTGATTATTTGAGGTGAAACTAAAAAACACAAGTTTTTCTAGAAAGAAACTTCACGTAATAGAGTATGTCGTATTCGCCAGATTTATTTATTATTATTTTAACCCAGCGATTTTAATGTACGAGTTTGCTCCCAAATCTCAAATGCTAGCCTTTGCTAGTCTTAACAAAATCTAATAGCCAAAACACAAAATTAAAAAAATTTCACTTAAGATTTGGGGAAGAAGCAAGAAGCTTAGAAAAATGTTATTTTTAAAACATCCCTAGACAGAAAGACATCAAAGTTCATTCTGTGTTTGTTTGTCCATCCAACTAATATTATTTCGCCATCTTTCAGGCACTTGACTTACTAACAGACCTTGTGATTCGTACTTTTCTCCTTTTCTTAAATACGAAACACGCTGAGAAGATCATATCTCCTCTATAAAATTTAAATACACATACATACATATATATTTTGTAATTAAAATCTCGTATTTTCGGAAATTTGGGTTATTAAAATTTTGGTATGCCCAAGTTATAATCGGCTTGCTGGATGTCTAAGGGCCAAACTCTCAATGGTTATTTATCAGCCATTTGATAGTTCTGGTTAAAAAAAGGTTGTATACCAAAAGCAGGAGTCTTGGGAAGTTAACCAATACCTAATTGACAGATGGTTGCTAACCAGGCAATGGGGAAACGGCCCTAATTGAGCTGTTATGGGTGATAATATCAAAAATACAAAATTTGTATTATATTTGCATAGGTAGGTCTTCCTATTTAAAAACTGAGAATTGAAATTGAAAAAGTGGTTAGAAATATATAAGAAGTTTTGTTGTCAAATATATTAAGAAAAAATAAATAAATCAATTTAAATAAAAACGAACTTACGAAACTGAACATTAGACCCTTTCACAAACTGAATATACCATAAATGTAATATATGGTACATATCAGGGGCGGATTCATAGTCGAATTTGTGGGCGGGGGAACGTTATAATTTTGTACTTGCAACTCATAGTCTTTTTCTACGCGGAGTATCACTTATGATGGAAATAATGTATAACTTTAAGCGTGGATCTGCCCCTGGTACATATGATATGGTTTCAAACGGAAATCGCTGGATTTTTATAAAGACATGAAGTGAAGTATGAGAAAGGATTACAAAAGTTTTTGAAAGCATTTTGTAAGACATCCTGAAAGTTGGTCATATGCAGGGTTGCAGTTATGCATTCAAAACAATTAAATTTCACATTTGAATTTAGTTTTTAATATCGTCACCCGAAATGCAAAATAACGTATCATCAAAATTCGAAATTGAGTGTCACTATATTACATATGTTCAGCATTTTCAGGTTCTGCGCTCAGATTTAAACCAGTTTTAACCAATGTTAAAATTTTCAAAAAACTCATGTTCCATTTTATTTCGTGTTTCATTCATGCCACTCTAAATTTCCGAAAATGTTGTTAGGTTATTTTGCATTTCAGGTGACGATATATCACTTAAAAATGATTTTAAAATATTGGTCCCAAATACAGTACTGGAAAAAAATATAATAAAAATAAAAAAAAAACTGTTTTAGAATTTATATTTTATTGCGTTTGTGACTTCCACTTCTGCCATTTTGAAGTAGGGCTCGCGTAGAACCGTTATCATCAATACCCTAGAGCAGTGGTCGGCAAACTTACTCATTCAAACGATTAACAATCTAAGTTGTATATTAATCCAAGATGCTTTGGAATAAAAGTAAAACTTTCAATCTTTAATCCCCAATCTCTTTAACCGTTTTAATCCCAAAATCGGAATAACATTTAAAAATCGAATGAATAATTCTACAATCAATATTTTTTAAATAAAGAAATCCCAATCGTGGCCATATTGAATTATTTCTATACTCAAGCAACATGTTGCACAGAGTATAATAGCTTTGCTCACCTGGTCATAACCAGCACTAAATTTAGACAGGAAAGTGTAGTTTCATACAGTAAACTTGTGGGTAAAATATTTTTTGAGTGGTTAAATGTACATATCATCCAAACTAGTGAACTAACTCCACCAAATAACCAACCATACCATTCCCCATAAAACTATTATGTTGTAATCTAGGATCTAAGGACGTGGCATCGTCTAATTTTGTAAGTAAAATCCTGTATATCATTAACTACTTCCCCATTTTCAACCACATTTGCTGTGTGAAGTTATCCAATTAATACTATTATACACTATAGAAATGGGAAACATCGATTTTCAAACACGCCTAAAAACTTTTAAATTACACTTTACATTCTACAAATCAAACTTCAATGAAGTTTGCTTTGCTAGTGTCCTCAAGGTATTTAACCTTACACCAAATATGTGGCCACCTGTAAATATGGCTGATTTTGTACCGATCACATCTGTCTGTGAGTTTTAGTATTGGAATTCGGGAAAAATATTTTAGTCAGCAGCACGCGCTTTTACCAAAAACAGCTAAAAATCGAGTTAGTACTCTAATCTTCTAGCCTGTGATTGTAAATAATGGATGCAGTACTTCCTACTTTAAATCCCTTTTCCCTGACGGTTCACAAGGGCTACATTTTTACAAGATTCTTCCTGGATTCAAACCTTTCAAAAACAAAAATCACAAAACACAACCGAAATGTAAGAAGGTTGCAATAATTAAATTAAATAAAAGCAAACAACAAAAGAATATCAACTTGCATTACATTTTCCACAAAAAAAGTGTTTCTTCCGAAACTTTTTGTTGTTCCAAACACTTAGAACATTAAATAAACGAAAATTAAGAAGGTGTACATTTGAATGTGTCTGTATGCAACCTGGCCGAGCGGATTGTAGCCCATAACGTACATATGTACGTATGTATGAGCGAGAGACGGCCGCACGCAGGGGCGGCGTTGGTGGCACGGAACATATTGCCGGGCCATGAAAGCGCATGAGGCCGCAATATAGTCAATACATATAGGTAAATATAGTGTGCGTAGATATGTACATATGTGAGGTTGTTTGTCTATCTGTTGTGCGTGCGCGCTTTCCTTGCATCGACAATTCGCGGTATTTGTGAACGTGCGCGCCACTTTGTCGTCGCTACCGCCGTCATGCAGACGCCACACGGCCCCAAACGCGCAACGTTGCGACAGCAGGAAAAGCCACAGCCATGACAACGGCAAAAGCGAACGGCAGAGGCAGCTTTAGCCGAATCGAGCTTGTCGACATGTCGGCTGGCGGCATTGTCAACTGGAAATGCGACAGACGGTTGAACGGATCGACATACAGAGAGTCAAGCAAGCACGGTGTCGGGGTCACATCAAGCGACACAAGCACGCATACACACACGACAAGCAATGTGGGAGTGTATAGGCTTAGCGGAAAAATGGAAAAGAGATTCTAAAAAGTCACAAATGTAAATAGCACAAGTACAGAAAATTACAATAGAAATTAAAATGAATTAAATCGTTTATTGAATTTTAATCGAAAAGAAATTGAACAAAGCGAAGCGCTTGGCGGCTGGAACAAAGGCGGCCGTTTGCGCTGACTTGTGGCTCGGCGACCGAAGTGGAAAATGTGTTACGGCAAGAAGTGTCGTATACGGAATAGATGAAAAGTTAAATGCTGCTAAGAAAGTAGAACAAAACATTTGTAAACAAAGCGTGAGATAATGAATTTCTTTACGGAAAGCTGTGCTCTTTTTTTGGCCATTTCCTATCTTCTTAACGTGCCACGGCGTATCAAAACTTTGTATAGTCCAAAAGAAGCATCCTAAAAGTCCCGAATGGACAAAATAAAGAATGATACATTTCGAGATTCCCTATTATTTTAAAGAAAAGTCACAGAACTTTTAAATTTAAAGGTGAATGTTTCGAAAGAATAGATATTCTCTGGCTTTTATTAAATATTTGGAGATTATCTCATTCAAATGATGGCCACGGCACCGTCTTAGATGGCCCATGCGTTGAGTCCAATTTTCGATGACTCGTTTGTGTATTGCGACTGTTAACTGGCGAATGAAAACGTGGTAGTTTGCTCCAAGGCCTGAATCGAAGCGGGATTGCCCGCTTTACATATCTCCACAGAAATAAGTCTAACGGTGTTATATCACACGATCTTAATGGCCAATACACCGGCCCAAAACGTGTAATTATCTGCACTCCGAAGTGTGCTCTCAATTAATCCATTGAATGATGCGATGTGTGGAAATTGGGCGCCGTCTTGTTGAAACCAAATTCGGCGAAAAGAGCCTCAATTTCAGGAATCAAATAGTCGTTATCGTGGAGCCATAATGGTCGCCATTGACGGTTACGTTCTCACCGCCATCATTTTTGAAGAAATATTGACAGACGATTACACCGAGCGATAAACAACACCAAATCGCGTCTTTTTTTTTTTTGGATGAACTTGTAGCTCTTGAATCTCTTCAGGTTGCTCTTTGTGCTTGTTTACATACCCATCGCTGAACCAAATTTGGCGCGAAAACGTCGGATCTTCTTGGAAATTTTCAAAAGCCCATAGAGCGAGACGATGTCGCTTGGGAAAGTCGAGCGGCTTCAGTTGTTGAACAATGAATGCGAGTATGTTGATTATAAGTTGAGCGAAGCGCGCGAAACACACTCTTTAAAGAACTTGAATTTTCGTAAAAAATTTTCGTAAATAATTTGATTTGTAAACGTAGTAAAATAACAGCTGGACATGATTCAAGCGTGATCTGTCAAAAACAAACTATTGAAGAAAGCACCTTCACTTGGATCAACCGTTATTAAACACACTTCGGAATATTTTAATTAAATTGAAATGGTCAGAGGAGGGAGGAATCACGTGACATTTAGCCGTGAGTACAAAGGTAATATTCTCCTAAGAATTTATTTAAAAACAGATTAGACGTATATAATATCGAAATAGAGACTTCAGATTTTTCAAAGTAGTATTAAGCCCCCCAAAAACTGTATCTTTATAAATGCTTCTCTCTTCAAGGATTTGGGATTTTGAGGTTCTTCACAGAAAACTTGAAAAAAAGATCTGAAATCAGCTTAAATTCTTCACCGCAAAAATAACCATGACTGGATACTACAAGGAGACAGTGATCCAAAACATGGGGACTCTGACTGAATGGAAACAAGAAAACTATACTGTTATTTCAGGTTGACCATCCCAATCGCCTTACCGAAAGCCAAATAATCAAAGAAACATTTAATGTCAACAAAAGATTTCATTCGGCTACTCCAACATACCCGAAGGACAATTCCTGCTCAATATGTGGAAAATTTAGTTGAAAGTTACCGTAAGACATGTCAGGCTAACATAGACAACGCGGGAAATTGGAGAACATATGGAATAAACGGCAGAGGCGCTATCAACATTTGATGAGTAGGCGTTGCGATAAAGGTTCTGCGGAAGATTTTTGGCCATTTGGCAAAGGCGAATATCGCAGTCGATGGAACGATGACATGGTTCAGCGAATCAAGACACAGTGGTTGCGCTGTGGTCATGTCGTCCGCATGGATGAGAAAACTCCAGCTCTGAGAGTATGGGACACAGTACTTGCCGGGGGAAGCAGAGGAAGAGGGAGACCAACGCTGCTTTTGCAAACTCGGCTACAACCTTGTAAGCGGTGTCTACGCCAATAAAGAAGATGAAGGACCCTATAACAAACCAAAGGGTTTTCTATAGTTACAACAACTTTATTCGCTTTCTACACTTTCAAAAACGGAAATGTCCTTTCTTGAACGCACTGTATTTTTAAGCTTATAACAAGTTGAGGAACGAAGAATCTATTCGTCCGTTTTCCGGACTATTAAAGAATAATTTTTATTTCAATAATATAAAAATCTACGACATCAAAACTCATAAAAGAGTGCCTCTGAGTGCTTAACACTTGGGCACATCCTGTCAGCATCAAAATCCATTGATCATATCCATTAAAAATGTTTTCCTCAAGTAATCCAACAATTCATCTCCATCCCGCAAGCATGGAAGACAGAAGAAGAAAGCGATCGTCGACGCCTTGACCCCGATGACAGGTATACATTACCGGATGTGCGCTATTGATATACACGACGAAGCATTACATTTGCCACACACAGGGGCAGCGGAATGCTGGCGATAAAAGAATGAAGCAGAAATTATATGCAACAACAAGTAAGTGCAAGTACAAAGCTCAGAAGAATATCAACATGAAAAGGTGAGCTACACGACGATTGCAACAACGGATGCGTTCGTATTGTTGTCAGCAGACGACAGTTTAAGACACCATCTGTCAAAAGAAAGGAAGTTCGGCGTGCGCACAATCACTCCGACACATATGCTCGTATGTGCTCGCATGCAGTGCTGCAACGGAGTATTCACACGATTTGCTCTCACTAGCTGTGATGCAGCAGGATCGCACAGAAAGAGTAATACAACAAAGCATTTCCGGCGCAATGCTGCATAAAGTGATTCATCTGCTCCTGCCATTCACTCGGCCGCGCGGTTGCTCACCTTCGATGCGCGCAGAGAGTATATGCAATTTTATGAGCATTCGCTTGAGTCTTACTGCTGTTGTTGTCGTTGCATGCGTTTAATTCCTCTTGCTCGTTAACACTGATTTTTTATAGAAACTTTCGTTTTTTCACTCGCACTCTCAGGTGTGTTTTCACATTAAATTTGAATATGCATACATATGTATGTTTTCATTCAGTGAGTACAGCATTGCCTGCATAGAAACTTTTGACTTTGAATATTATACCTTAATATGAAAGATTTGTTGCTCAAACTTTTTACTATAACTTTCAGGGGTATTTCTACTCAAAGAATGGATTCTATCAATATTCCAAATTAGAATCTTTTTAGGTTTTTTTTTTTAGTTTTGAATGAATATAGATACTTATAGAGACAATATTGGTATTAAAAAAATATTGGTTTCTACATATTTAGTTTTGTTTCAAGTTCTGTTGCAACATTTAAAATGTATAAAAGGGGTTCAAACTCGTCGAAGAAGTGGCATTACTTTCTTATTAATAGGGCATTCGCAGAAATCGCCTTAGAAAACAGAAAATTATGTCACGGGAATAAAATGGATATATCGTCCAAATTAATGTCAAGACTTATTCAAGATGATCTCCACATGGAAGCCTATCTAAAAACTAATACTGATGCTAACAACTTTATTATATGTAGATATGGCTTCAACGTAGTCACCATCTAGCGTTGTAATGGTTTGGTGCGGAATCTCCGGCAAAGACATTACTCGTTCTGTGAAAAAGGGGTTAAAACTGAGGCAAAAAGTCAGGATTATTTAGAAGGTGTGGTGAAGCAACTAAACAATACTCGTTTCAATGGAGATCATTGAATCTTCCAACAAGGTTCAGCTCCAGCACAGAATGCGGAAAACACCCAGTAGTGACTTATAAGCAATATTTCTGGTTTAATAGCTGCAAATGAATGGCCGCCCGGAAGTACAGATTGAAATTTATTCGAATACTGTTCGACATCGATGCTGGATAATATGGCCTGTCAAATACACCACAGAAAACCTTTGGTTCGAGTAGTTGTGTCAATTCCAACAGAATTTGTGCGCATTGCTATTGATCAATGACCAAATCGTTGTATTACTTATGGAAGGGCTGAGCACTTAATCGTTAAGAATTCCACAAGGGAAAATGTGCTGATATTTGAGTGGAGCGAAAAATTATCCTATATGCATATTATATTCATATATGTGTGATATAATACACTTGAAGAATACGCTTCAAACTTTACCCACTCTCCGATTAATTCACCTTTGTACGTATGTATATTTATGAGTGAGTGCCTTCTTCCCAACAATGAAAGTCGATCACATGGGTAGCGGGATATTATTTGAATACCTTTGGTCTGTTTAAGATATTTCCTGTACTTGCAGATACATACATATATATATGTATATGTGTGTATCTACTTATGTTTATATAAAAAGTTTTCTCATGCCTTACGTCACTCTTGATTATTTCTCAGTCATTTTTTTGTTATGAAAACTGATAATGAGAACAAAACAGGAAGTAATCCAAGAATGTCTGAGGAATGTGATTTGATTAAAGTCGGTAGAACCGGTTCCGAGATATGTGATTTCATTTTAAAATGGCTGGTGCCACGTCCATTGTTCCTTTTTGTCCAATGTTCCTATAAAATTCTCACATATCATCTGTGTAGATAGAACAATTTAATGTCTTTAGCGAATTTTGTTATTGATCTATTAAACTTTTAGTAAAGTCATAAAAATCAACAAGCCAAATCGAAAATTAATTAAATGAGCGATACTAAACACAATTAGTATAAGGTAAGCTTTGAAAAAACAAAACAACATAACGAGATTATTCCATATAACGTTGTTATACCTTTTTCTTCCAAACTATTCTCATACTCTATATTTTTGTAAACACAGAAAAGTTTCATATAATTTTATTGGGGTTATGGCTACTCCCGCTTATGTACTCATTTAGTTGGCAAAGAAAAATGCATCTCCAGTCAGTGTTTTATCTGGTTGTAATGCCTTCGCCGCACTTGTGCATGCAGTGGTCCTGTTGCTCTTTTACTCTGATTTTTTAGGAAATTAAAAAAAAAAAAACTGTATGTAATTTTAGCTCCGTTGCTCATTAATACAGACAATCTCCTATATTCATACATACACATATGCATAGAAGGTTGCGTACTATAGGTACCTGAAACTGAATTTCGGTTAAAAAATACGAGTATTCTTGGTGTCCGACACTGCCACAACGACTACATCAGCGCTGAGGTTGGCTCCTCGGCTTCATACTCATTTGTCTGTGTGCGTTTTGGTTGCATTTTTTGCCTTTTTTGTTACTTAGAATTCGGCTAATGTCTGTGATTATTCAAAAAAGGTCGACTTGCCTTATCGCTGCTTGGCATCTGTAATTCATTTGCTAGAAACGTATACTCATCGAGAGGGAGGAAAATTACATACAAAACAAAAAGAACAAAGAAGGAAAACGAAATGAAAAAACACAATGTTAAAGAAATGAAAAGCAAATCACATCCCAATATGCCAGAGGGGGCAGTTAAGCAATTTGAAGCAGTACGTTCCTTGCGATGGCTGCAATAACATTCCGTGCAGCGTTTCAATGCACTAGGGTTGGAATTTCTATTGCAAAGGACGACGGCTTGATGCAATACGCAGGTGTGGATATGGCGATATGTAAGCATATGCACAAGCATATGTATATTTTTCGAGTATATCCAATATATTGCCTCATTTTGAGTTCAAGTATTGGAAGAATACCAAAGTTTCAGAGGTATTGCATTTGTATGTAAATGTTTTCCTAATTTGAGATATATACATATGTATAGTACATAAATACATATGTATATATTTATCATGACACGAAGGAAGCTCAAGCCGCTAGTACATAGTCATATGATGAAATTACTCTTTATGAAATCTACGAATTCAAATTCTTATTCGGAAGTTCGATCTTCTCACCTGTCCTTTCGATTTGACATTTATTACTGATACTTAATAGTAGTAGGAATCGTTCGTTTTAATCATTGCACCAGTAGTCATTCTTTTCGCTTTTCGATTTCATTGAAAATTATAGATCATGTTTTACTCATAACAGTGTATCCTTGTTTTTAAAATGGATAAAATCAGGCGATAACATGATTTTCGAACATCCGGCTGAATTTTACTTTATATAATTCGATGGAATCTATGATATTTTAAACCGTAGGAATCACTTAAGTTGGTCAAAATGTGATATTTTACCGAAACTGAGTGGACAAGTTTTCTTAACGATTATGTGGCTTGGCGGTAAATTAGAATGTAATTAGTCCATAGCTTAGTAATTAGTCTAAACCTTAAATTCTTCGCTCGAAATATCACTTCTATGAGGAGTTTTTACTCAAGTTTTAGTTGAAAATATAGCAACAAAACTATGGTTACTTCTTTTGCAGCGTATTTTAATATAAAGTTTTGACATCACCTGAAGGAATATCCCGGGCTCTGATTCTTACAAGTTGTAAGAGTTTAAAATGTTCGGTAGCATACGAACTTACTTCTTTCTTACTTGTTCTGATAATTATTATGGACGATTTGCAAACGTTAATGCAGATGAAGTTCATTCACTATGGAATGGCAAGCCGAACTGAGTACAAACCGAGTAACAACTGTCAAGAAGACTAACTCTAAAAGCAAGATTAATTGAAAACCACACGCTGCAAAATACTCGCTATATTTGGTTTTATGCTCTTTTCTTTTAGATTACTACTTCATTGCCTGTCCAGCGAGTGTGTTCTTGAGGTCAGAGAACAAAAAAGTCGCGAGAGGTCAGACCTAGAGAATGTCGTGAAAATAATTTTTGGACCTAAGGCATCGATTACAATGCTTTGGGACAAAGTCTCGATTGTAAGCTCACGCGGCGCCCACTTTGTAAAGATCTTTCGTCTACCCAAATAGTCATGAACATCTCCAACACTTTGTTCTGTTATCTTCACATTATCAGCTGTCTTTATAAAGTTTAGCTTCGACTTCTAAACCGCAATCTATATGTTCAGCATGCTCTCAAACTCGAAAGGTGCAAAATAGTAGAGTGAGTCTCTTTTATGGATAAAAAAAATCAATGAAATGATGGACCGTGTAAAGTGAGGTATTTTAAGGCGCTGCACGTTAGTTCAGACCTGTTTCTGTAATGGTGAATAAAAGAAGAGCTTAATTCAAGAGGAACTTATAGCCTTTCAAATATTTTCAAGAAGTTTCCGTAATTCACGATTCTCAACAGAAAATTTGAAAATTTCGAAGTTGCGACTGATTCATCAATAGTTTAAGTTGTTTTTACTCTTTGAAATTAGTTTTTTCTTCAACAGCACAAGCGTCTGATTATTTTCATCAAAATAATTGTAAAAAGTAATAAATTAAATAAATTACGTAAATGCTATGCACATGGCGCTTTCAATGCTATCCAACTGAACTTTTGCCGCGACGCATTGCATTAACCGACCCACTTTGAAACCACCCCTTTTCGCATTTGCATGTGCTTAGTAGGCATTTACGGTTATGTGTATGTATGTATGTATGTACACCTTATCTACACTTTGGCTCACGCTTTCCATTTTCAGTTTCAGCGTCATTTTAATATTTGAATTTGATAGCGAAAACCGGTCGCCTTCATTTAGGAATTCGAAATTAGTCACTCCCTGAACGAACGCAGACTTCAGAAGCACTTGCAGTTCTACAACGGTGACTCCTACGGAGCGCAAAGGTACCCCATACATGCAGTACGCCAGTACATATGCATACAATTTAAGGTTTCGTCGTACAACAAACGAATGTTGTTGTAGTTAAGTGTATGTGCATATTTCGTTGAGCGACGCTGGAAAACCCCCGCCTATAAAAGTGAAAGAAATCGTTTGTGTCGAGTCGATTCGCATCGCCTACACATCGCCGTTGCGACCGCTGCCAACGCTAGACTTTGCCTTGGCTTTAATCGAAAAGAGGGTGGTTGAACGGACGACGACTGCGTTGTCAGTGTGCTGGCGCCCTTGCTACGTTTCCGCTTTCACTTGCCAACCGGCTGCAGCGAATGAGTGCTTGACTGACTAACTGACTGGCTGACTGACTGGGATGGCTGTCCTTGCCGGTGAATGTGGCACAGCACGGCATGGTACGACGCGGCATGCCTCAATTCGACTCGTCTGAACTGCTCAACCGCTCAACTGCTAAGCTCTTTGGCCTCCGCGTGCGTGTGCGCCAGCAAAACAGAACGAACGGGTCGAAAGTTTTGGTCGAAGGTCGGTGGCTGGTGGCTGGTGTCCCCATTGGAGTCGCAATCACTACTAGGCGGCACTCGCTCGCACATTCAAGCAGCGCGCCCGGTCGAAGTTGATGTTGGCATTCAAGTTGGAAGTTGGATATTATGTGGCAGTGCAGCAAACTCGTAGCGGCGTTGTGGCAGTGGCTGAAACGTTGACGTTGAAAGCCAAATCGATTTGGAAAAATTCGTTTCATGTGAAATGTGTAAAATGCTGATAAATGATGAGCGTCAGCACACCATCGCAGACATTGTGCGCACTCAGCCACACTCAAATTCAAACACACACGTGTAGCTGCTATGCATTCATATATAAGTATATATGTATGTAGTTATGTATGTATGAGGAGTAAATATGCGAGTTTGGGGGATAATGCTCTCGCCTAGAATAACAGTCAGACAGACTGCTCCGGCTGGCTGGCGCGCTTTATATTTATGCGAATGGATAAAAGGATGAAAGCAAATTGCAGCGTTGAATTTGTTTTCATTTTTATTCTATTTTACCCGTTTTCATTTCAGTCCGTATTATTTGTATTTTTTCGCAAATGAGCTTCTTGCAAAATATACGCTTTCACATGCATACATACACGCACACATACACACATACGTATGTAGGTATTCGAGTATGTGTAGACAAATGCTCATATTAAAATTACTCTTATCGCTGAGCCCCATTGTCTGGTTTAAGTGGGAGGGTTACACCGGGAATTCGGGTGTACGTAATGGTCAAAGGGTTACCTTTGTTTCGGATATTCAACCATTCGCCTTTGTGAATTATTTACCATTTATTTTCGCTCCATCAATACGAAACTAATTAGAGCTTGCCTGTTTTACCACAATTTATTTACTTGAGATGCTTAATTTTGATCAGCCTCTTCGCCGACGTCGTTAAGGCCGCGTTTACATGCGAAGACTTTTTCTGCAAAGTGTCGGAAGATTCTCTCCGATTTCTGCGTTCCCAATCATATCTTTGTCTTTCCACGTCGGCATCTCAACTAATAGTTTGAGCACCAAAAGTTTTCGAGTGTTAACGCAGTGTTTTATAAGCAACTGCTTTTTTACACCAAGAAGACTTAAGTGAAATAGATTTAAAAGCGTCCTTGCAGTTTCTATAATTTTGTAATTAAATAAGTTGCTCCTGTATTTCTTAATTAACTAAAGGGGTTACGAATCAGTTTTTGAACAACATTAGCTTCTTCGATATTCTCTGGGAAGTAGTAATTGAGTTCTTGGATTTGTAAATGAGTCTTTATGCGTTCTTGTATATTTCTTTTGCTAACAAATGCAGAATAATTAGTTTTTTCTACAATTTTACGGAACTACATAAAAATTTGATAATAAAAGCGGAAGTTTATTTTCAAAAATTAAACATTTCCGACGTTTCCAAATTATTTAATTACGAAACCTTGCATTTGCAGTTTATTTAAATGTGCGCAAATATGCACAATATTACCCACAGTCATCTGATGCCGGGGTAGTAAATTGTTTCAAGAAATCATAAATTTTTTGTCAACCTGAAAAATCCCAACCGCTGCTCTCATTTCATATACGAGTACTACAACCTTCTCAACACATTAACTTTCGGCAGTCATAGAAGTTCCCTGTGAAAGAGAAATGCCGCTTTTTAAAAAAATGTGCACTGAAATGGACTCTGAACAAAAAACAAAGTTTACAACTTTGTCATTTGCAGTGTAGCATTAAGACATCCGGGAAGAGTGTCAGAAGCTAATGCTTGGCGATTTTACGATACAGTGCGTTGTTATAACATTAGAGCTTTGTTGTTTTACTAACCTCGCCAGCATCAGTCAGCATTGACAACTGACAGTTGACAACGATTCATCACACTGTAAAGCGAAAATCTATGATTTTTAGATTTTTGAAATAAGTTGCTCCTCAATATCATTTGACATTAGTTGAATTCGCGCTTCGACCGTTTTATAGGACAGAGGTATATGTTATAATCCCAAAAACTTCTCGAACGGCTTTGATGCACACGGTTTCTCAAGGGTTATTAATTTATAAGTCCAAAGCCTCCAAATATTTCATCTAATGTTGCAAATATTGTCGTTAGATATTCTTTAAAATTTTTAAAATAGTTTTTGTTTGGTACCCTTTCGATGATGGAAACTCGGCATATTTTACTGTTTTACTATCGAAAAGGTAAAAATGCAGGTCAAATAAAGCGAAAATTATGTGATAAGTATTGTCCGTACCGTCTATGTTGACCGAAGGCCAATGCCAAAATTGGTTTGCAAAAGTTTGTCCCGGCGAATTCGATCTTGAGGATCCACCACCAAGCTCTCTTGAAGTTGGATAAAATAAATAAATTGCAAGGTCCAATTCATATGTGCACCACAAATTTCTGTCAACTACTCCAATGAAAGCGTTTTAAATTGTATATTATGTTAGCTGCAATTTTTGTGTAAAATTTTGCAGATCATGGTATCATTCTTACAGGATTAACGCAAATTTGAAATCCAACAGGCAGACATGCTCGTTCCATCGTCATATTAGTCTCGATACCAATAGCTTTCTTATAATGTAATCCTACTGATCAAACTCACAATCCACAGTGTGACAAAACTAGTGGATCCCTTTGAACAAAAGTAAGGGGTGTATCAAAAGTCTGTACACATATAAATGAGAGCTGAGTGCAGATTTCATAATAGGGTGATCAGGTTGTATTTTAAAAAAGTTGAAAGAAATTATCTAAGTGAACATTTCGAATTTCAGATTCTGCTCCAAACAAATCGGTTCTAGGACATTATGATATTCCTGGTAACAGTGCAGCAGAAGAATTAGCCAGAGCAGGCACCACCCTGCAATTATACTCCTGAAAATAAGGAACTTATATGCCTTGGCTACTTGCAGATATTTAATCGACAAACATGTTATAAAAATATCTAAGTTTTAATGGAGGCAATCCCTACCCTGCTCAACAAGCAGACAAATGCCGAAGCTTACACACACTTCACAGGCGCATTTCTTTTAGTTATTATTTGTTCAGTTTGTATGGAAGCTATACGCTATAGTAATCCGATCTGAACATTGTTTTCGGAGATTAGATTGTTGCCTTAGAACTTTTGTGGAAATACTTCGTCAAATGTGAAAGTTTTCCACGATATCGATCGTTCAGTTTGCATGGCAGCTATATTTTATAGTTGTCCGATATCGGCAGTTCCGACAAATGAGCAGATTCTTGAAGAGAAAATGAGGTTGCGAAATTTCAAAACGATATCTTACAAACTAATGGATATATACAGACAGACAGACGGACATGGTTAAATTGACTCAGCTCAACATACCGATCATATAAATATATACTTTATAGTGTCTCCGACGCTTCCTTCCGGGTGTTACAAACTTCGCGACAAACTTAATATATCCTGTTCAGGGTATAAAAAAACAATATCAAAGGAGCTATAGTGGGAGGGCTAACAGGTCACAGTCCAGTAGGGTAGGAACGCCATATAATGATTATCGTAGAAGGTGTAAGGCTTTCTATAGGTGAATAATAACATCTGTAGATCTGACTTCATCAGGGAGCCCAGGCTAGTTCAGGGAAGACATATTAGAGTGACGGAATTTTAGTTTCGTAATGGGCCTCCTGAAGCCTTAAGCGCGTTGTCAGACCTCCACCATTCCTAACAACGCCTTTAACCATTTGTTATCGTGTGAAAAGAAAACAAAGAAATGATATAACGTTGGGTCCAACCTAACGGTTTGTTATACTAGACGATCAGACTCTATTTTTTATATGAAATGCATGAATTCATGATAAGGAACATATGTATAACATTATATATATAAATTGTTAAAGAATCACCTGTTGGCCGTTCTTCCTCCCGCACCTAAGCCTCAGGTCAACACTATTGCTGGAAGTGGTCACTACTGCTAGGGGCTTGGCTGAGCCCAAAGCGGGTAACGCTCTGCTAATCGCGAGCAAAAGTACTTTATACATTTCAATTAATTTATAGGGGACCACTCGCACCTCTTGACTCACCCACAACCAAATGTGCTAAAAGCTGTCAAATATACTTGTTTATGGAGCTGTGTCTGCTTGAGTGCATGTGTGCGTGTGTGTATCTAATGCACGGGCATGCGAGTGTAACAAAAGCGGAAAACCTTGCGTCTACCATAAATTTAAAGCAGACTGTCAAGGCTGGTGAAGGTGCCCTCACCGGTGCAATTACTAGCATTTGGGGAGAGGTGCGTATACGCTAAGTGCACAGCTCCGAATATTTAAGAGTAAGTAAAATACTTTAGTAGCCATAGAAGACGACTTTTATACGCTTAACAGATATTTACTGCCTTCGCAGCGCCAACGACGCAGCTGAGCTTTGCACAAACTGAAAGGGTGCGGGGACTTTCGGTGACACGGTGGCGACGCATTAAAAGCCACTGCAAGCAATGAATCGCCCGCACACACACACACACGCGCGCAGTCTCACAAACATATTGGTTTGTAAGCTGAAATGTAAAGGAAGGGCGTGTAGTGACAAAGCGACGGAGTGGTGGGGGACGAGTACGGCGACGAGTGGCCTATTTATTTATGTGGCACACATGAAGCGTTTAATTCCGCTTATTCGTCGGCGTACTTACGGGTGAGCTTATATTTAAAAATAACTGTATAAATACGTACATATTTAAGATTGGCGTTTAGGTGGAAATGTGTGCGCCTGTGCATGTTGGTGTGCGAGGCACGTAGTTCGTATGTGCCTACTGATAAGATAAGAAACATTGCTTCGGCACAGTACCAGCGCGAGGCCATCCGTCGCAGTGCAAAACATTACGTAGCGGTCGAGCGCTGAGGCAGCTACTGATGGCAGCCGAAAGCATTGCGGATGAGCCGTAAAAAAAGCAGAAGAAACGAAAGTAAACAATCCATCGCTCAGGTGAGAATCGTGTAAACAAAGCAGGAAAAGGCGACCACTCGGGGCTCAGAGATAACAACCAATTCGTCTAAAGCCGTTGAAATGCCGAAGTAAAAGTTAAAAATTTCTTAAATTTGAAAGGTTTCATCAAAATAATGGCCTTATTTCACGGCGAGATGTATTTTAAAAATATAGTCGCAGGTTTTTAACTGTCAAGGTGTCATTAGGTAAACTTAATCTTTAGCATACAAGCTTGGCAACTCTGCCGTTACAAGTCTTCGCTTTGCAACTGCAACTCCGCTATTCAGCATTCTCCATAGGGCTCTCGGCTCTCTCTCTCATTAATTCTTTAATTTTAACCACACAGATACTCACGGCACACACACAGTCGTAAACAGATACTCAATTTTAATTCATATGCAGAGAAAGAGAGCGCGCTAGAAAGAGACTCTGCTTCAGTAAGTGCGTTTGTCGGTATGTGATTCTCACATTTGCTGCTGAATTGCAAGAATTTTTCAAATTCCTTCGCGTTGTTGTGAATGAGTTTCGAATGCAGCGCACTGAAATTCGTTTCATTTAAACCTGGTTATTCCTCATTCTTGTATTAGCATTTTTGATAAGACTGTGGAGTTGGTTTAGAGCGAAATGAATAAATGCTCTGTGGATAGCAGCTTTGTTTTAAATTATACTCTTACGTCCCTGGGTAGACGATTTGATCAGCAACTTAGAATATTGTAGGTTTATGCACTTGTTCCTTACTTTTCCTTTCAATCAATACTCTGGACCCACTGCTGCTCTTTCAGACATTTAAGGCATTGCGGGCTTAAATCACCATGGCAACATTCTGCATGATTTGGACTTAGTCTCGCACTTTATAACCTACACCAATAAACCGTTTTCAAAGTTTCATAGCTTGAAGATCTTTTAGTTTATTAGGTAGTTAGTGTTGGAAAATGTTTTATAAACTCTTTAAGGGAGGAGTGGGCTAATTCGTATAAAACAAAGCTCATTTTTTGGCAGTGAAAATCTGTTTTCAAAACCAATATTACATAATATTATGTCATTTAAAGAATATTCTGTTGAGTTTTCATAGAGAAGTATTAAAAAATACAACAATAACAGCAATTACTCTACATCATTTCGGAAAAGTTGAATTTCGGCGATTTACAATTCGGTGCTGGATCACAAGAAATCAATAGTAATGCCGGGCAGACTTTTCAATTTCAATTTTCACGTTTTGGGAATACTTTGAGAAACAGAACGCCTTATTTTGCGAAAGAATCGGTTGCTTGTATGAAAAATATTAAATTGAAAGCGGAGTTTCTCGAAAAGTACAAATAGTGTTCAAAATTTCAAAACGATTGGAGCTATAGTTTTAATGTTAGTAGGGGCAACGATAGTGAAAACATGAGTTTGGGGTAAAAGTTTGAAAGAAATCTTGGCCGCGTAAGTATGTATGCATAGCGACATAGTATGTGGTTTGATTTAAAAGTCTACAGGACTTCAAAGCGTCAAATCCTAGAAGAAGAAAAGGAAGATTGGATATATGTATTGTACATATGTATGTATGTTATTAATACGGTATTTAATTAATATTACTTCTAAGTCCGTTTTTTAATTTCTTCAATTCTTCAATGACTGACTATGAAATTTTTGTTTTAATATTTAAATTAATAAATAATTGCAGCTGTATGTATGTATGTTCCTTAAATGTATAAAAGAAACTCGCTTTTAAATTTCTAGTTTCCCGTTCCTTTTGTCTTATAATTTCCTGCATTTCCATAACACAGAAATTGTCACTGTGAAAAATTTTGAAATTCCTGCGTTGGCATTCGAAGCGCGCTCATCAGCCACACGCACATTTCTCTCATATACAAAGCACATGCACACACTAACTATATCGGACTGAGCAGCACAATGCAACGGGAGGAGAGTTTTGCTTCTGCTAGGCGCTCGTATTCAGCGCAGCCAACGAACAGACAATCTCCGCATACCGTTTCTGATGGGAGCAGCGCACCCACACACACACCCAGCCACACTCGTTTCAGCATGTATGCATTCGCTCACTCACACTGCACTCTCATGCGGAGGCACACACGCATATAGCACATGTGCTCTCCAACCGGTGTATACTCGTCCCATGTGCCTGACGGCACCCTCCTCCTCCGCGCCGCTTGACGTTCTTCACATCGTCGGCCTCTTCTCCGTCCGTCCGTCCATCGGCTCCAACAGTCGTACATTTCATAAGAAAGAGGAAAATGCCCAAGAAAAAACTACATTTTACACCACTCTCCAACAACAACAACATCCAGAGCACCCATCAAGTACGACATTCATCCGACACTCGCTCCAAAGGCACACTAAACGCGCTACTTGCTGGCACGCATCGCGCCATCAGCTTCTCAATACTCTGTACACAGCGCTTACCAGCCTGAAATACGCGATACTTTTTGGTGGCGAACGCACCAAAAAGTGCCACATTTGTTCTGTAAGCAAGCATCAGGCATGAAATACAAGGAACTTACTGGCGCGTCGCGCCATCAAGTATGCAGATATGTCAAATTCATGGCTCTGTGTTCGCGAATGTACTGCTTGCTGGTGCGTCGGAACGGGGATAGAGATCGCCGCATAAAGTGTCACATTCACCGGGCACGGTGGCGTCGTATGCGACGAATGCGATACTTGATGGAGCGCTTGCTGTACGGTCGTGCCAGTGGTTAGTGGATGTGTTTACTGTGCTGGCGGGTCGGTACGGAGTCGGAAATCGCTGGCACTGCCGTACAGCTGAGCGCTCGTATATGTCACACTGGTATAGCAAGTATGGCTGCACGTTTGTCCGTGAATGGGTACAGGGCGCACAAGAATGATGCGTTCGGATGGGAAAATCAATGGATATTTCAAGGAAAAAAATAAAATGGAACTATGTATTTTGTACATAAAATTTAAAACAAGCGAATCTATAAAAAAAACTATTATTATAGGAATGAGTTGGTGTTACATAATGGAACAAAACGGAACTAGAATGCATGAAACGGAATGAAATGAAGGCTGAAATATAGTGGCGTAGATCGCGACGGTAAAATATGTATACGTTTTGGGATGGAGGGTTATCTATACGAAACTGCAGGAATGAAAATATACATTCCAGAAAGAGTTTGAATCAAAACTTAAGGATATGTCGGCTTAAACTTGATATGCAATTGCGAGAAAATTAGTAATTATTTTCCCATCCATAAACAAATTAAAAGCGAATGAATCTATAAGAGCAAATGAAACGCGACTAATATGCTCTGAGAGGTGGAAACGAAAAAAATTAAATGGAATGATTTGCAAAAAAAATTGAATTAGACAACCGTCAAGACATAATGGACTAGACCAGACGTATATAATCTAAAATTTAGAGAAATTTAAAAATATTTTGAAAGGAAGTATGGTTTGAATTGAAACGTTGTGTAAGATAAACAAATATAAGAGATAATAAGGTACATACATTTCAATAAAAAGGCAGAATGTTTGTGTATATTATATTATAAAGACAAATTTATATTCCAGGAATATATGAAACTGATTTGAAAGCAACAAAACTGAGGAGAACTGAAACAGTAAGGAATGAAACATGCGAAAAACTTGAAAACAAAGTGGATTTTCTCATGTGACAAATTCAGTCGCGTAGAACTACTAACATTTTCATTCAATGCTGGGACAGTTCAAATTCCGTTTGCTTCTCTCAGTCAAATAAGATCTGGGTACAACTACATTAGTTTAACGGCAGTAGCTACTACATATTTGGTAAAGAATTATCTATTCCGGAAGAAATAATAAGTAGTTCATGTAGTCAATATATAGTTTATAAAAGTATTTAGTATGAGAGAAGTACCGGAAAACCTCGTTGGGTACATAAATGGGTATCTATTCAAGAGGACTGGTTGTCTCTGATAAAGATGCTTCTAAGTTCAGAAGCATTTCTCAAAACGTTATTGAACTAAAATATCAAGCAATTTCTAAGGCAGCCAAGATAGTCATATTTTCCCATATGCCGTATGTCTGACCCTGTATGGCGAGCAACATTCTGTACATACGCCCAGAGTCGCCGAATGTGTGTGTGTGTTCGTGTGTATGCACATATTTAAGTTCGGATGACGGTGTGTGCAACATAGCAAGTACGGAAAGTACGTTTGCGAGCCATTCGAGAAATGCTGCCTTCGCCATCACCATCGCCATCGCCTTCAGTTTAGTTTACGTCTTCTCATACTTTACGCTCCGCTCTTGCCATTCTCGCCGCGCCACGACTCGACGTAGATATTTTGCCGCGACTGCCGGCCTGTCTGCCTGCCGTCATCGTCATTTGTTGGCTGTTGGTTGTCGACTGCTAGTGACTCTGCTTGCTGACTGACTTCAACTTGCTCGACGTACGAGCAAACACAAACACATATACAGGAACGCGTATTCACATACAGATGCAAAGAGCCTTAAATACAACAAGTACTGGTAAGTCTTTACACACACACATACATATGTATATATTCATCTTTGTCTGTGCGGCTCCGTACTTTCTGCAGTCCTAAAGCACTTTCTTAGAGTGCGGTTCGCTTGTGTGTGTGTTGGTCGGGTATTTGTGTGTGGCTCTCGCTGTCGCACTTTTGCTGCTTTGCTGCAGTGTATTTGCTTTGCTTTATATTAGAAATTGCGCTTGCTTGCGAGCTGCCATACGCGTGTGTGTGAGTGTGTATGCGAGAATTTAAGCTTGAAGCTATTTTAGTGTATGCCTCTGCGCGCCTTCTTCCGCGTGTACACCCGCGCTCTGAAGCAAACTTTGAAACGATCCTCCCCCCTCACGCATTGCACCCCGCATCCAGCGTCGTCCTTTCGCTTGTGCGACTGTCCTTCCCCAACGCTCACCATTTGCTAGCGAATTGGCGAGCTAGTGCATAATGAGTATGTACATATGTAGTATGTGCATGGGTGTATATGCATATGTACACACATCGGCTTTAGTTTTAGCTTTAATTTGGAGTCGCTGCGTTTTGTTGGCGCACTGTCCAGCTGCAGTGCTTTGGTTTAGTTTCTTGCGCTTGGCCTGGGTCCGCCGACCAACTTACTAAGCCATGGCATGCCTGACATTCACACGTACATACTATGTACGTATTTATAGATATGCTTTAATATAAGAGGGGTATGTCGGCGTGATTGCACGATTTTCAGTGGAAGCGCGTTCGCAAGCTTTAAGGCAGAGAACGTATATGCGAAGCTTGCATTTAATTTTTACAAAGATTTCACAAGACTACAAACCCTCGTATGAACAAGTTTAAACTTACCTACATACATACATATGTACATAGCCGGGCATAAATTTTCACGAGTCGATCTTACTTGGACATGGCGCCTAGCATTAAGGCTTATTTTATATATTGACAAAAATACATGTGGATGCAACCGGAATTATTTCAACATACCTACATATATTAATACATATGAATAAGTATGTCAAAGAAAGTAAAGCTTAACTTAATCGAAGAAATTAAAACTTGAGAAGTCTCCAAGCTGGTTTAAAGTTTCTAAAGCGTTAGATCCACTCTACGGAAAGGATCATAAGTTCATATAATATTGTCTAGAACGCTACTTTAACTGCCTTAACGAGGTCGTTTTGCTGTTGTGGTGGTTATAGAACCCCCGCTTGGGTGGTAAGGTTCAAAATCGTTGTCATGTAAAGGTAGGCACATGAAAGGTGCGCTTTCAACGGGGTCGGACGATAAGGAGAGGGGTATTAAATGAATGGGATTTGTTGATCCTACAAAGAGGTGGCGACGGTCTCGTGACGATACATTGCACGCAGGGCATATACTATTTGGCATGTTGAAGTCCATTCTGGATAAATAAGAGCCTTACTATAAACATTATTTATAACAAAGTTACCTAAGTGACGCTTTAGATTCTTGGGGCAACTCGAGCTCTTCACCTGCAAAGCATGGTATTTTAACTGTTCGATACCGCCGATATAATCAAGGAAAGACCAAGGAAAATCGGAGGCGTCTGCGCTTTAAGCAGACGACTGTTGGGATGGATTCTGCGAAAAACATTTGCTTGGAAAGGAGTACATTATGTTCCTTGACCGGAAACATGCAGGTCTTACTATGTAGGTTCAATAGGAGGCATCAATATGCGGAGAGTCTTACGACCATATGACTGCAGCGTAGCTTTTGATCGGCCGGCCGATTGCCTTATATATTCCTAATAACGCTTATTTTTCATTTCCTCTGGAGGCCGGCTAGCGACTTGAAGAGTGGAGGAGCACAGGCTGCCAACTGTAAATCTAAAATTTATCGAAAATTTGTTGACTTATGAGATAAAGAGACCCAATCGTGATCCGTGCTGAGTTTCTCAAACGCATTTTCCTCAAAAGCAGTGTTTTTTAAGTGTTGGTACTGACAGTACTATGAAATGTATTCGAAATCTGTAAATTGTGCTAAGTTTAGAAAGGAGATTTTATAAGAAATTTATTTAGTTTGTTTTAACTTGAAAAATCGAATCGAGAAAGGACTTTTTTAAAATAAGCTGATATATTATTTCAGATTTTGTAATAATCAAACAATCACTTGGCTAAGAATATGTGGGGTTATAATCCAGTTACAGCTGAATAATACGGTCGAACTTCCTTATAGTAAAGGGTTAGGTTAGGTTACATGGCTTATGTAGAGATCGCACTTGAACTGGATTTCTATATGCAGTCGTTTGTGAAGCCGTTAAAACCGAACTCCTGTATTCGATTCGTGATTCGTCAGCAAAACCTCTGCCCAATACATTTTTGCACAGGTGTTTAATTCCTGTTCCCACCAGTTCGGTGGGATGGCTGAAGTGTGAGCTCCCAGTTTTTAGGCCTCTTGATCTCGCAAACGCGGATTAATCGAAGAAATTGTTTAGATATTTCCCCCTCATCCGATTTTGTACAGCTTCTACAGCTGACATCCAGTAAGATTCCCAACATTAGAGCATAGACACCATTAACACAATGACCTGTTAGAACCTTACAATTAAGAGACTCTCTCAAAGGTACAAAAATCGAAATACAATAACGCTTCAACATTTCTCTTACTATCAGCTGATACATCCATTGTAAACAGAGAACTGATGAAAAAATTCTACAGCTGATATTGCGTTTATTGAGTTTTAAGTTAAAAACAGGTTTCCTGAAAAAAATTTCAATACATGGAGAACGTGGTGAATAATCGTGGGATAGAACAAGTAAGGAAGAAGTTCGGATGTAACCGTATTTTTGCCTATTTCTGGCTCAATAGGTATGTAAACAAGAAAAATTGCTGTATTTGGGACAGAGAGCAACCTGAAGAGAATCAAGGTCTACCATTTGACAAAAACAAGAGTTTGTTGTGGTTTGAAAGTAACCGTCAATGGCGACCGTTATCGCGTCATAATAACTATTCAATCCTACAAGATCGTCGTGATATCAAACCCTTAAACAAAACAACACGCGTGTCATTCGCCAGTTATCAGTCGAAATGTTTGAAGGAATCATCGAAAATTGGACTCAACGGATATATCATCTGAGAGGAATTTGAGATTAAGATGAAGGTCAAGAACAAACCTTAATATTTTAATTAAAACAACTTGATACTAGTTATATGGGAGCTCCTTGACTCAATTAAATTAATGTTCCTCAATCTTTCTATTATTAACAAGGAAACATTTTCCCCGAATTTTAATAATAGATTGACGATATGTTCGTCTGACACAATCCTTATTTGTAGACTGGAAAGGAAGTATATGGAAGTACGCGTGGTATTTTTGGGATTTGTGCTATTTTCCGACAGGTGTTTTGCGATTCGCCATATAAAATTACAGTTTTGTATCTTAATTTGTGGCTTAGTTATGAATTTTTATAGGTTTTCTATAAATAATGTTTTGTGGGCGTGGTAACGGTTCGGTTCCGCTTTCTCATAGCACCCACCAAGAAACAGGAGAGCCAGACGAACTTACAGTCACCCGGATTTCAACTCGTTTCAACATCTTGATGATTTATACATACATATATTCATACCATATATAATCTTTCATTTATCCCGATAATTTTTAGGTGAACAAAACTTTCACTTCATACCATATATAATCTTCCATTTATCCCGATAATTTTTAGGTGAACAAAACTTTCATATCAACACTATGTTGCGAGAAATTTTATTGCATTACATAACTTCGTCACTGATAATTAATTTAACTCATATTAATAGAGAGTACTGGAGTAAATTG
Source organism: Bactrocera latifrons (assembly GCF_001853355.1). Lineage (NCBI taxonomy): Eukaryota > Metazoa > Arthropoda > Insecta > Diptera > Tephritidae > Bactrocera > Bactrocera latifrons. Next base: position 1,001,355 of record NW_017537534.1, on the reverse strand, counting down.
TATTGTATAGAACCATTAAAACTATCGCTATACAACTAGGATCCGTCAGTCAAGAGGTATACAGAGTAGAGTTAGATCTCTCTGCGAAGGTTTCGACTCTTATGTAACACTTTGAATAATAGACTTATTGAAATATATGCATACATATGTGTATGTATGTAATTATATACTAAATCTCTATTGCTATAAGTTTTGCCGAGTTTCTTCCACCTTTCGTGGTGTGCGCCGACATATTGAAGGATCGAAATGTTTTAAGCAGCATTTTCAAAGTCAGTCGGACCAAGAATCGAAGTCGTGTTTCAGAGAGCACAAGCGTTTTCTGCTCCTAAAGTTGTTGTAAAAAGACACATACCCACGAAATTATTTGGGCCACATATAAGTATGTATATGTAAATACACGTACTTTACGACCAGTTGGACATCACTTTTAACGACTATTGTTCGACACTCAGAATAATAATTTCTACTACTTCCTGCGACGGCAGTGGAGCAGTAAGACCCTTATTTGGCGAAACACGTACCTCAAGATTTTGTTGAAAATTGTTTGAAATCCAGAATTTCTTATGAAATATAAACATGTACATTAAGAAACATACATTAATATGTTTGTAACCAAGTACATGTGTCCAATTTAGGATACGAGCTGCCTTAATATTTAAGCCGTATTTCGTAGCGAAGGCCCGCCCTTTGCTATTTTCCACATGCTCTGAAGTGGGTGAGGTTGAAACTATTTCGACTATTTGGAAAAAGAAAAATGTCAATTGTTTTCTAATTGTTTCCATGGAAATTTTAAAGTGAGGCAGAAATAACGGCAACACAGCGCGCCTCGCTGCGGCAGCAATTAAGCGAAAAATGTGATAGAGACACACTTGAGCGGCTCTAACACATTTCCAAAATTGTCACATTCCTATCGATGCTGTTGGTGCTGGTGATGGTGCTGGCGATGACGATTGGTTTGGCTACCGCCACTTTGCCACCGGCAATGCAACCAACATCTACATGTATATATGTACGTGTGGGTGCTCGCGTAGTTGTACTTGGCACACGCTGTCAGCGAAAAGTTGTTGCTTGGAAAAAAATTCATTTCAAGCGAATTCCAAAAGAGCAAACAACAACAGCGACAGTCACTAGGCTGCAAGGCATGTCGCACGCCCAAGGCGAAGGCCGTGTGCCGGGTGAGCGGAGCGGAGCACGAGCGTGTGCGAATGTGCGCGTGTTGAAGTGGCATGCATGCGGAATGAAGGATTTTTAGAAATTTGTAGACATCAGCAAAAGTGTCTGTAATGCCGAGTATGAAGTATGCATTCCATGAGTGGTGCACCCCGCCGCACACAAACAGCCACACACACTGGCGATGCGCTACCCAATTCTGAATTCTCTCAAGAGTATACAACAAGAAAAGACCTAAGCATTTCCTGTGATTTAAGACAAAAAAGTGTCGCTAATAGAAGTTGGAAAAACTGCATACGCACACATGTGTGAAGACATGTCCGTTTGTACTTTACACTTGAAGCTTTAAGAAATGATTCGAATTGCTCGGAAAAATGGCACAACAGTGTGGTGCCGAAAGGACCAAACCGAGGACAGGACTTAATTACAGAAAAAGAGTGTGCCTACTCGTGCGATATATAATAATTGACTTAACTGCATTTTATATGCAAGTATCTCCTCACTCACATCCGCATATGCACATACATACATACATATGTAATGGCATTGAAGAGCTCTGAGCAAATTGCAGTCGGTCATTGAATAATGTGAGTAAATCTGATCTAATGAAATCACCGACCCGAACTCATCGAAAGCGTGTCTGGGAATCATTCAGAATTGTCTAGGGTGAGAAAATCTTTCTACACTTCAAACCCCTATGGAAATATTAGGATAGTTTAATGTGCGCTGGCAGCTTGAGTTATAAATGTGTATCTCTGTGGAGCTGAGCAAGAGTTGTTCAGAAACTAGCTGCAACGTTCTTAGATTATTTTGGTTTGGAACGTACGGGATCCACTGAACTAGTATTTGCGCTTAGCAATGATCATCTTACAGAAATTGTAAGAGTTCCTACTGGACACTGTCCAGCTAAAAATCTTGTCGGACGCAATGAAAATGATGTATGGAGGAATGTCTCCACCATTGCTCAGCTTTGAATAGACCGGGTTGAAGTACCTAAAACTTTGAAGAACCAGACGAATTAATCAGAGTTGATATAAACCGCCTCAACATATTACTGATAGGCTCAAAGACTTTTGTCAATTTTGAAGGTCTTCATGTTCAATACTTTTGAGTTTGAGGCATAACAATGGACCGGGGTTTGTCTATTACTTTATGATCTGTGTAAGATTTCATCAGATGTTGCCACTGTCACAAATAAGATTTGAAGCTGTCAAGTAAACACATGGAAATAATCATGTAACTTATGGAACGAGGGGTAGTCTAAGGCTGGACAAAACCAGTTTCGACCAAATTTTCGATGAACCAGTTACAGGATTGTCAAAGAATATCGGCTGACACCTTTTGTAATTCTAAAGTATTCTGGTTATCTAAATCTGCTCTTAATATATCGCCGACCTTGCGCTCAAAGATCTTCACGGAGTATTTGGCGTCACTACAATCAAGCTACATTTAAGCAACTTGTTTGAGTGACCGGTCACAACGGATTCATTTGAGACAGCAAAACCGATGAGCTTGCTAAAGAAGACACCCTTACACCAATTTTATCAGATTGATTGTTTCTTCGGTTATAAATAATGCTTAAGCAATTTGACATAGTAATAGGAGGGTAATAGATTCCTCCTGTATCGTGTAGTCTAAAAATATTTTCGTATTTCTAACCAAACTTCAACTTATTTGTACCATTTTTCCGCTGAAGACATTATTTCCTCAATGTGAATCTTTTCTGGTATCTCGGCGAAAAACTACGACATGTGTGTATCTAGCGTTGTCCTGATGGAAGACGAAGCCCTTTCTGTTGATCAGTGCGAGCAATTTTTTTCGATTGCTTGTTTGCTTTAATCTCATCAGTTGTTGACAGTAAAATTTAGACTCGATTTCTTTCCAATCCCATCAAATATTCAGTATAACCTTTCGAGGCGTCAATCCTGGCTTTCCGACCATTTCTTGAGTTTCACCACGCTTGGACCATATTCTGTTTCATACATTATTATCGTATTTCATCCACTTTCATCTCCTGTTACCATTCGCTTCAGAAATAGTTCGATTTCATTTCGTTTCAGCAAAGAATCGCAGATGTTAATTCTGTCCATTCAATTCTTCACAGACAATTCGTGTGGTATCCAAATATCGAGCTTCTTTTTGTAGCCAATCTTTTTTAAATAGTTCAAAACCATTTGATGCTGAATGTTAAATTCCTTAGCTATGTCGAGGCTGCTTATATGACGGCCCTGATCAACCTTTCCGTAATTTCATCGACTATTTTAATGATAGGTCGACCCGAGTAAGGTGTATCCTTCACATCGATATTTCCAGAACGGAAGCGAGCGAACAATTGTTGTGCTATACGAACTGATACAGCATCGCTCCACAAATTTTACAAATTTCATTCTTGACTTACGTAGCATGCTTTCCTTTTTATTACAAAATTTTAAAATATTGCGAACTTCTTCATTATTTTCACTCATTTTTGAACAGCTATGAGTATAACATTTTTTCAACTTCCCTGTAGTTAATTTTTTTGGTCCAATGTAGCTTAAATCTCACCTTTCCAACAATATATGGCATGACACAAGGTAATTGGTAGCACTGGTGATATACGACTGCAACGACATCTATTGACAAAATGCGAAAAGGTTTTTTCGACAACCCAATATTTCTATTAATTATAATTAAATATTTTACCAAAAATTATAAGAATATTCGAAAATTAGAAGTGTGGAGGAAGCACTTTGATGATTTGGGGTGCATCATCCTTTTTACTAAACCTTACTGTTATCTCGGTTATGTTATGCTATTTCAAAAATAAATAATGTTCTTTGTGAAATACCTTCCGAGAATATAACCATATCCGATCCGACTCTCTGATATGGAGTCCAACACGTTATGTTGACCCTGTTGCTAACAATCAAATGGCACCAGCAAAGAACTTCTATTCGTATGATTAAAGATGTCTGTTAATATCGCCGAGGACGGCATGCTTTCGATAAAGGAACGTGAGTTGGACATTCAGCAAACTTTAGACACGCAATGAGCGCAATTCAAAGTAGATCGATCAATACTTTCATCGACTCCTCCGGTGAATGGCGTACTTGGAGTTAAACCACCACCCATAGCAGGTGAAGTGTTGAGTTGAGTTGCCCCAGGTTAAAATCCTACCTCTCCAGAGTCGATCCCGATATACCAAATATACATAGTGAGTCCTACGTTCAATGAGCTTCGCATGACGCTAACCTATTCCTTTCATGCTCAGCGAACCCCATTCATCTAAGACCCCTTGCTCTTCGGCTCTACTCTGTCGAACCGTAGGTTTCAAAAATAACAATATTCAAACACTATATGTGACCTGGTCTACGAAAAGGGAGCTAACGTGCGAAAACTAGTTTTCTGGGAAACAGCTGTTAAAAATCTCATCTTCCATCCGAATCAACTAAAAAGTGAAAATTGATTTTTTGGGTTTTTGACCCCTAAGCCCCCTTTCCGTAGACCAGGTCACATTTAATCGAGTTGGGAATTATTTCAGAATTCGATTTTAAATTGCTAGTTTTGGGTATATAGTAAGGATTCAATATATATTGCATTACCTACTCATATGTAGCTTTTTAAATAACATCTTTAGACATAACGATTCCAACAAATCTGAGAAATTGAAGTCTGGCTTGCATGAGAAGGACAAATGCATTAGCATATGGGAATGAAAATGTAAGAAATTAAATCGGTTTTATTGTATGTATGCAGGGAAATATGTCTCTACATTCATCGATACGTTCATATGTATATTTGCCAGTAAATGCTTGTTGAAGTCAAAGGTTGCAAGTGACACCAACATTTACCGTATAATTTTCCTCTGTTTAATTTTCAACGTTTTCAACTTCGAGAACAAATAACCTTAATGGAGCGTATACGCAGTGTCGCAGCAAAACATCAAGCAAAGCAACGCAAGGCAAGGCAGAGTGCCACAAAGGCCATCAAACCTGTACTTTCAGCGCCACCTTAGTTTGTTTGATTTTCGTTCGTCTTAACGAGAAGTTTAGCTGAAATAAATGAATGAATAAATGGATGAAAGGAATGCAATTTGCCCTTTGCCCCAAACACCCTGTATCACCTCAAATCATGGCACAACTTCTCACACTTAGACGCACGCACACACTTGCACATTAACACACACGCATTAGCGCGCGCTGTTCGTCCATCGTACAGTGGTGCCGGCCGCCGACTTTTTTATTTGGAGGAGTGAACGAATTTTTTTTTTTCGTATCAAGTATTGGTGTTTATAAATCAAGAATTCAGACTTTGGACTTCATCGAATTGTTGAAACTGTACTGACGTATTCAAGAAAGCAGTATCTTTAAAATAATTTACGAATTTGTTTAATACCAACTAAGAAGGTAAGATATGTCATCTTGATAATATTCGTATATGATAGATTTCATCAGATTCTCTCTTGTCCCTTCATTTCCATGATTTCTCATAAATGTGTTAATTTCTGTTCAAAGAGAGTGAGAATATAAAGCCAGACAATGAGACTATACAACCTGTGGAGTATCCGAAACTTCAAAAACTTACTACTTTACTATGCTTTCGTCTATCTTGGAACCAGCATCAACACCAACAAAAAATGCAGCCTCGAAATTCTACGCAGAATATCTCTTGCCAACAGGAGCTACTTCAAATTTAGTAAGCAAATGAAGAGTAAAGTCCTCTCTCGACGAACAAGTCACTCATCATCCCGTCCTACTAACGGATCAACATTCAAAGGCGCAGTACAAAATATTCCCGTGCCAGTGGGCGGGTATGGACAATATGTGGTTCAAACAGGACAGCGCCGCAAGTCACGCAGCTAATGTCACAGTCGACTTATTGTAGAGTTTGGTGAACGTGTTATCTCTCGAAATGGCCCAGCCAATTGGCCGACTCGGTGGTGCGATTTGATGACTATATCCTATGAGGTTACGTCAAGTCTTTGGTCTATGCCAACAAGCCAGCGATTGATTAATGAACTTCGTACGAATATCGGACGTGAAATTGCGGAATTATCGGCTGATTTATGCTTGAAAACCGTCGAAAATTGGGTTTGGCTTCTGGACTTCTGCAAGCGTTTTATGTATTTCGTAGCGCTCTTATTGAAAAACCCGATATATGGTGCAGATGCATGGATAACTGATGAGGCGGCGTTACGAGTTTTCGAGTCCTTGTGCATTGGCATATCGTATTCGATGTAACAATGAGCTGTACGAGCTATGCAGCGACATTAACTACACAGGTTAGGCCCCGTCGTTCGAATGTGTGAAAACACTCCATCTCTGAGAGTATTCGACGCATTACCCACCGAGGGAAGCAGAAGAAAAAGAAGAAGACCTCAACTCTGTTGAAAAGACCAGGAATCTTCAATGCTATACTTAAAATTCTCACATAAACAACGAATATTCATAGAATTAATTTTCCTCGCCGGCATCCCACAGTGCATCAACGACTTTTACCCCAACAGCAAAATTCTTTTTCATTTCACCCGAATGAAAAATTGCTCTAGCGGGAATTCGATTTTTACATGCGAAGCGAGTGAGAAAAGTTACTATGTACATGCATGTGTGTGCGTGCGAATTTGTAGCAACGAAGTCAACGCCGTATGGAAAGGCAAGAAGGCGAAGGTAAAGCAACGGCGTATTGAGGATCCAAAGGACATCATTGTTTGCCATGCACTTCCCTGTCACACACTCGCAACGCCGTAGCGCCTCACATATACACGCTGAGATTGCGTTTGCTGGCGGTTGTTATGTGTGGATGCAGCAGTGCTGGTGAGTGCTATGCTAAGTGCCGCTGGGAAGGTTTGCCCGACGCTAAAGCGAATTTATCTAAGCTGTGCGCACCGGGACTTTGAACGGTATTCCACGTCTGCATATATACATATATATGTATGTATGTCAATGGCAAAGTACACACACCTGTCTCTTATACACATCTAGATGTGTATAAGAGACAGGTGCTATGCTAAGTGCCGCTGGGAAGGTTTGCCCGACGCTAAAGCGAATTTATCTAAGCTGTGCGCACCGGGACTTTGAACGGTATTCCACGTCTGCATATATACATATATATGTATGTATGTCAATGGCAAAGTACACACACAGCGTCATTCATATTACAAACACACGCGTTTACGTATGAGTCGACTTTCGCCAAAGGCCAGCGATTCCGTGTGTGTTTATGATTTTGAATCAAGTTTATTTTTCCAAAAAATTTAAAGAATTTTTATATTTCTCGTTAAAAAACTGCTCAACTCTGGGCTGTGTATTAGATACAACCAATATTTTTTGGGTTTTGAGATTGAGTCTAATGTAAGAAAGTAATACCTTCATCTTTCGAAGTTAAACTCAAAAAACGAAATAGTTTCTTTCATAATTGAGTTTACTGAAAAATAATTGCCAATAATATACTATACAAATTCCTAAGAGTTTAAAACTTAGACATTACGCTTTTTTCAATGGTGTACAGACACTATTTTAAATCTGAAAAGTGAGAAAGACTTAACTTCCAAGATTTGGCGTATGGGGAATTTCTGGTCAGTTGTTGATTTTCCACTCCTAAAGCCACCCTGATAAGGTCCAATCAATTTGTTCACTTTGGGCTTTAATATTTGACACAATATGCATATACCTTATATGCGATATTGAGGAGGCTTATCCCGCGGTAGTTGGCACAGATTGTTGGGTCTCCTTTTTTGTAGATTGGGCAGAACACGCTTATATATATTCCAACTGTCAGGAAATCTCTCGAAAAAAACTGATTTGGTCTAATACACGGAAAAAGGTTAATTTTGATGTTTAGTGTATAGATAGATATCAAAACATATCATGGCTTCAACAACATTGTATTTGCAAATAATTTGTTTACAGCTAGTGGATAAGTGTTTAAGACAATTTAAAATGTATCATAAGTCTTTCATTCATATTGTAGAGAAAATTGGAATAAAATAATATATATGTATATAAGAGTTTTATTTTTATTTATTTATTTTAAAGAGAAATAATTATAAATAATCGTTCCACTTATAGATATAAAGCACTGGCTGCCAGGGCCTTTAGCTTATGTTATAAAATTTTAGTCTATTATATTCACATTTGAGATCGATTTGTTATTAGACACAATAAAAAAGATAAATTTCAAAGCAAAAGTAAATGGGTGCATGTATGGAACTAAACTAAATATTTAATTTGCAAAGCGAAATATATTTAGATATGATTTCTATSTTACTGTCATCAGTCCGTTCTAGATATAAAGAAGGTTTTTTGTTAGAAAAAACATTAGCTCTGATTCGTTGAAGTGCCGGGCAGTTATCGAGGAGTTGTATAACTGTGAGATCATTTGATCCTCAGAACACGCAATTTGGTTTATTTACGCCATTTAAGATGTGAGCATGTGTCGCAGTTGTGGTTCCTATTCGAAGTCTTATAAATGTCCTTATATTTTTAAAAGTTTTCCTGGGTATAAAGGCTTTGTTCCCGCAGGATTCGATTTTTTGTAGTGGTGATCGTGTTTAGTCCATTCTCTTACTTGGATTTCATGTCGTATGTTTCAAAAAGTCTGCGTATATCTTTATCGGTGAAATAGTCAAAGAAGTGAAGTGGTTGTTTGGAAGCCTCTTTAGCTTTTTTATCGGGCATTTCGTTGCGATAAATTCCGATATGGCTAGGCACCCACATTATTTTTATACAGTTCTTGCTTTGCAATAGCATGCTACGAATATTGGATATTAAAGGTTCATTATTGGTATTAAATATAGCTTCAATTGCAGATCTGCTGTCGGTACATATAATGCATTTATTTCCCATTCGGGAAGCAAATTGTACAGCCTCAAATATTGCGGCTACTTCGGCAGTGAATACCGAGCAGAGGATGGCAAGGAACCGACCATAATAGTAACACCTAGCTGGTTTCTCACAGCAAACGTTGTGCTGGTGTCTGACTTGGATCCATCCGTATAATACAAGTTCCAATCATCATTTAAGGACTCGAATACCGCATTAAACATTTGTTTGTACTCATTACTGCTGGTAGAATATTTTGGGTACTTAAGTAGGGTRTTGATGAGTGATGAATTTGGAAGCGCACTTGGAGGATACTCTGAAGTTTTAAGATGTGATGAAGTGGTTACGATGTTCAGCTGTTGAACTAGACGTCATAAAAGTAGACGTCTTACGACTAGTCTTAAGATTTCGTATAGAACAATTGATTTGCGAAAAAATTAATTCATTTCTGCAGTGAAGTAGCATCGGTATAAGCATCCTGGTGTTACGCATGGTCCGGTGGTTTATATGTGGTTATCCAGCTTCGGATAGAATTGTCTTAATTGGTGACGTTGGGAAGGCGCGAATGCTTCTTCTGACTGCTGCGTGGTAAGGTGCGTTCAAGAGCTTAATGTTTGTATTAGAGCAATGTCCGTAAATACAAAGTACGAAGTCAATTTTAGATAATATTAAAGCTTTTGTTAATTTGTTGTCGAATATAAGTCCTAAGATTCTTAATTTATTAGTATGTGGGAGATCAACGTTAGAAAAGGATATATTAGGAAAGGAGCACTTTTGTTTCCAACATAAGTGAAAAGTTTTACATTTGCTAGGCGATATATTAGCGCCTGAAATTTTTTACCAACTACTTATTTTATTTAATATATTTAAAATTATGTGTTTAACTTGGTTTACATCTTGAGTTTGAGAGAATATTAAAACATCATCGGCATAGATTGACAGCTCCACTAGAACTTATAATTATACTTATTTCATTGAACGCAATGGTAAATAACGCAACAGAAAGGGGTGATCCCTGTGGTGGTATACCATTAAACAGATCGTGTAGGCCGGATTTATGCATATTGGCAATAACAAAAAAATTTGCGGTGGTTCAAAAACGATTTTATTATATTATATAGTTTTTCGCCAACATTCCATTTTTTAAGTTCCCTGAGTACCATGTGAGGTCCAATCCTGTCAAATGCTTTTTCAAAGTCTAACACAGAAACGTGATTTCGGTTTGACAAAGCCGTAGAGGCATAGTGTTCGAAAAATAACAGAGCGTCAGTTACTTCTAAACCTTTTTGGAAGCCAAATTGTTGGGGTTTTATAAAAGCGTTTGCTTTGGCAAACCACATAACTCTTACAGATATTATTTTCTCCAGAATTTTGGRCATGCAAGGAAGTRAGGRTATGKGTCTATAATTTTCTATTTGAGAAGTAGGTTTATTGGGCTTGGGGATGGGAAGGATGGAAGCTGTCTTCCACTCCTGTGGATAGATTCCCTCGTTGAGGATTTTATTGTAAAGAGAAATTATTCGTATTTTAAGGGATCGAGGGAGATTTTTAAGGCTGGGATAGGAAATCTGCTTGGACGGCTCTGGGTGAGGGAGATGGGTTATTGTAGTTTTCAGAGATTGTTTGGCTTTTTAAGGTGTTGAAATCATTGTGAAAATTATGACTGTTGGAATTATCTGACCATGTGCCCGCAAACTTCTGAGCAATGTCTTGAGGGTTATAAATAGGACCTTGGGCTGAATGTATAAATGGTATGCTGGATCGTTGTGAGGAGCCTGTAAGAATTTTAATGTCTGACCAAAAATTTTTTTTGTGCTCGAAAATGGGTTGATATTGGCGGTGAGTGGTTCTAAAGCTTTTCGTTTGTCAGATTTTAATTCTTTTCTAAACACCGCGTTCGCTTTTTTATAGCTTATGAAATTATTGTCAGTTCTGGAATGTTTGTATTTGGACCATAATGTTTGTTTTTTGTTGCTTAAAATTGTACGGAGATTTGACCAATATGGCAATTTAGCATAGAAATGCTTGGTACTGGACTGGGTTATCGCGTAGTGTGCTGCTGATCGGATGATTGTTYTAATAGCAGCAGCTTCAGCGTTTGTGTTTTTTGCCAGGGGTTTGTTGTCCGAAAATAAAACAGAAAGACGATGAAAGTTTGCCAATCTGCCTTCTCCGTTAAAAACTTTGATGTGGGTCTTACTTTATACCAATTAGGGATGGAAAGGATGGAGGTTATAATCGGAAAATGGTCACTATTATGGAGGTCTTGAAATGTATTTTGAGGAAAGTTTGGGTGCAATTGGTGTGGAGGCAAGGATGGGATGATGTCGGGATGGGTAAACGTTTTATGACTGGAGAAGTGAGTGGGTGATCCATCGTTAGGGACGACTAGGTTGTGAGAAAATATTATATCTTCAATGATTTCTCCTCTTTTATTACTAGCAGGAGATCCCCATAGCGGGCTCCAAGCATTAAAATCGCCTAACAAAACAATTGGGGCAGAAACAGTGTTGATGATATTACTAGGGTCCCCATTAGTAAAGTTCTGATGAGGCGGGATGTAGCAATTGACAATAGCGATTTTGAAGCGTATGTCAATTTTCAATGCCAAGCAGGAAATGCCAGAAGTGACCGGGATGAGTTTATGGTTGATGGAGTTTTTAACGAGAATTGCAATGCCTTGCCTACAGGAAGTGTTTTGACTGCTATTAGAAAAGTAACTTGTGTAGTTTTTAGGAGAATACGCTATCTTATTAGCGGGGAGATGCGTCTCTTGTAAAGCAACGATTTCAGGAGAAAATTCATTAATTAAAATATTTAAATCAGGGTAATTATTAAGTAAGCCATTTATATTCCGCTGTAAAATTCGCATTGTTTACTCTATCGTTTCATTATCTGTTGTCAGAGAGGGGAATATTGTAGCTGGAGGTGAGTATATTGTTGGTGTTGTTAGTAGAGGAGCTGTAAGGTGAGTAAGCAATGATGAGATCATTGCGTGGGCTTGAGAGTCATCGACTGATCCTGTTGTTGTTGTATTTGTTATATTTGCTGTGGTATAATTGTTTTCGTTTATTTATTTTTCTTGTGTTTCGTTATTCGTATTGTTGGTAGGTTTGTTGTTAGTTGTTGAAGGAGTATTTTCTGTAGAAGAGATTTATGAGAGTTTGTTATTTTCATTTAAGTTGTTGGTCGTATTTTTTGCTATACCAGCGAATGTAGCAGAGTTTTCATTGAGTGCAGGAGTAAATTGGGTTTTTTGTATTTTTATCGCTTCTCGCATGGAACACTTTTTGTCTGTTTTTATGGTTATTATTTGTTTCATTTGTATAAATTTGGGACATATTTTGTTAGAAGATGAGTGGTTACCTGAACAGTTTATGCAAAAGAAACGAGTACAAGGGGATGGTTGGTGAGGGGGTAGAGCGCACTTGTAAACAGCGGCTTTAGTACATCGCTTTGTTGTATGTCCTAAAAGTTGGCAGTTTTGCACCTCATAGGTTTGGATAGTATGGCCTTACCTTAGTTGAGTACCATGACACTTCAATTTTTTCAAGTAGGTGATATTTATAAAAGGTCCGGAGAACGACTCCGCTAGGTACTGGTTTTTGATTAATGCATTTAGGGAATTTGAAAATTGACCCCTGTGCTTTTAAGTGTTCAATGATTTCGTCGTCTGAGATTTCATTGAGGCATGGTGCATAAATTGTTCCTTTTGCGTAGTTAAGGTTATTGTGGAGTTTTATTTCTGCATCACATATGCCATATAAAGTTTTCGTAGATATGAATTTTTGAGCTATGTTGTTGTTTTTTACTAGTAATAAAAGTTTTCCGTCTCTTAGTTCTGATATATTTATTATTTCTGTGCTTATATTTTTTAACGCTTTGTGCACAGCAAAACCCTAAAAGAAGCGCAAAGTATTAAACGTGGAATGCGTTACGGAAAAAAATGAAAGCTTCGACGGTTGGTCTGGCGTGAAAGCCTCAGATATCCTGGGTAGCAGGACACACACCGAGATCATGTAAAGCGATGGGGTTGCTTGAAGATCACGGCCACTGAGACGAAACGATAGACAACTAAGTTGAACGAGCTCTGTGCGATTATGATAAGTGTGGATTTTTCAGCCCCCGGCCCGCCGATACCAAGCCATATGCCTAACCAACGATGATATAATTTTTAACGGAGCGCTGAAACTAATTGAGGATAAAATTCTTTCCTTGGTTGAAAAATTAATGACTCGTTTTAGTATGCCTGCCCCAGAAGAACAGCTCCACTGATTTGGTCAGAGAGTTTGGTTATGACATTGAGGTTTTGCAATTTCAATGCAACCAAACAGAGCCACTGTTACTACCGGAGCAAAGGCAAATTTTCAATTTAATAACAAACCGCGTTGCTAGAGGACAAGAGGGTACTTTTTCTTGGACGCCCCATTGGCATCGGCAAAACCTTCTTGCTGAACTTCCTGCTGGCACAGTTACGCAAAGAAAAAGTTGTTGTGCTAGCTTTTGCGTGCTCAGGAATAGCCGCAATCTTGCTAAGTGGTGGTTGTACCGCACATTCAGTATTTAAGTTACCGCTGAACCTTCCAAGTGAAGAAAGTCCCATTATATCCATCCCATCTATGAGAACATAGGTAAGTTAGTCCTTCTAAACCTTCTTTGATTGAACTAATTGTATCATTCAAAATTTGTCCATGTACCGAAGAAACTCTTCTCATAATTTTCTTTACAGCTCCGCTTGTATTTTCCAACTTGATCTGCTCTCAAATAATGGAATGATGAATTGAGAGCACACTGAAATGAAACAGCACCGCGTTTGAAGCCAAATGGAATGGAATAAATATTTCCAGCCGACTAACCAAACTTGGGAGGAAATTGGGCTCGGAGTGACGAGGAAAAGGATAATTGCTTTGAAAATCACCTACAAAAGGTATTTCAACCAAATTTTCCAAAGAACTACTTTAAGCTGTCAATCTTACCCAACACAGCTTAAGAGTCGCTCGACGTCTCTTATGACTCCACCTTCTTAAATTATTGGTATTTTGAAAGAACTTAATCCAAAAAAGTCGCCAGGGCATCATAATATTTCCCTAAAAATGCTAATTGAGTTACCAATTATTGCTGTTCTATTTGCTCTTCAATGCAATTCATAGTTTCAGATATTATCCAATTTCATGGAAAAAGTCGCAGATTATCTTGATAGATAAACTTGGGAAAAACTTAACACAGCCGTCTTCATACAAACCAATCAGTCTTCTACCCTTTCTTCCAAAGTTCAAAAAGTATTACTATTCCACGAAAATACAATACCAACGCATCAATTCGGGTTTCATGCGAAACATGGCACAATAGAGCAAGTAAATAGAATTACTAACAAGATAAGGAAAGCATTTGAGTACAGAGAGTACTGTTGAGCAATATTCCTAGATGTAGCTCAGGCGTTTGATAATGTGTGGCACGAAGGTCTTTTATACAAGATTACACAAATTTTACATTTAGAAATGTATAAAACATTGGAGTCTTATTTAAAAAATAGAAAATGTATGTTAAAAGTGGGAGATTTCATATGTGATGAACGACAGATAAGGGCTGGTGTACCCCAGGGCAGTGGTTTAGGCCCACCACTATACGAGGTGTGTTCAAAAAGTATCGTGAATTTTGTGT